>NC_050177.1:16952262-17102262 GCF_008315115.2 Sander lucioperca
CACTTTCAGGAGGAAGTTATGTTCAGCACATATTTCCAACTCCTAGGATATGAAATGGTTGGTAAATTCATGTTGATAATGCGTTGATTAAACACATAGCTAATATTTGAGATCGAGTGACCCACAGGAAATCACACTGATGGGAGAAAAGAGTGAAAGTGAAATTCAAAAAATAACGTATTAAGTTAAGCAGAGGAGAGGAGAGAGGGAAACAGAATATATCCAGATCATAAAAGGAAATTGATTTAATTTGGTTTTAAATCAAAATACAATATTCCAGCTTTTATATACTGTACATATATTTATTTCACTTTTAAAAGTTTATTACCCATGTTCTCCATGTTGACTGCTGATTCGCTGCATTCAGATGTCAGCGTAGACTGAAAGGTGGGAATCAGCTGAAGGAATGTATGAATGCAACCTGGATTGAACAGAAAATTATAAACGGACAGTTTTAATCTCACCCAGAGAGGTCCACTGCTGCACCACCTGCTGTGCTCCACCTGTGAGGAGATGGAGCAGCGGGGCTTAGCTGAGAGCCAGGCCTGCTTTCACTGCACTGATTGGAGGGGTTTGAGGCTGTAGCTCTCCATCTGGATGAACTAACTGACACTGTGATGTCTTACATCAGGTTCTGTGAGGACGTGTGTGTGTGTGTGTGTGTGTGTGTGTGTGTCCACGGCTGGTCGCGGCATTGGCTGCTTTTGGCTTCAGTCTGCATGCCACGCACACAACGTACATATTATTGACAATTTTAACCTTTTCTGGCAGCGCAGCGAGTTTTTTGCTGTGGATGGACTTCATTTAAACTTTGCAGGCACCTGTGCCCTCTCCTCCAACATCTCCTACTGTAGCCATCATCACTGTAGTTCCACCAGTGTGCCACAACAAACTCAAACCGAAGTGGCTGCTTGTGTGTCACCACGAACCCAAACTGAAACTAAAACAGTCCCCGCCCATGCTTCTTCTCTCAAACTTTGATGTTCCCTTGATCCCAGTCCCTGTGATAATGGTTCCTCTCACACGTATAGACTCCCCTCTGGGCTAGGATCGTCTTTTGTTAATAAACTTCGTGGTAGTAATTCCTCTAACTTAATTAAAATATCTCTTCAACAAACTCCCGCTAATGGTCCTAGTGTATCTGATACCTCTATCCCTTTCCTTACTCCAATGACTTTTAAAAAGCGCAAGGGTCTTGGTATAATCCTTCTGAACATTAGAAGCTTACTTAAGAACTTTGACCATCTAACTATTCTAGTTGAACAGACTACTCCTGATATTCTTGTGTTGGGTGAAACTTGGCTTGGGAAGAATATAGATAACTCAGCTGTGACTCTCTATAATTATATTTTTTATAGAATAGATTGGTTAGGTAGGGGCGGTGGAGTTGGAATATATGTCAAATCTTGTCTCTCAGTGTCAATTTTAACTGCTGTTTTGCTTCCTAATTGCTTTGAATTTCTAGCTCTAAAGGTCCATCATGGTCCGGACCCACTGACTGTGGTCGGAGTCTACCGACCTCCCTCAGCTGAATCACATGCTACTGACTCCCTAGTGAATATGCTCTCTAAATATTCTGCTGATGAATTACTTATATTAGGTGACCTAAATCTGAATATGCTGAGTGATGCTTCTGTGCAGTTTAAAAATCTCATGTGCAGTCTAAACTTCACAACTCACAACTGATTACAGAGCCAACTAGACCAAATTCTAAAGATTACTCCAAATCCACACTCTTAGACCTAATTTTCACCAACAAGGCTGGCAAATATTCTACTAGTCTTTGAGCTAGGAGTCAGCGATCACTGCCCCATTGTCTGTGTAAGGGATGTGCAGGTAAAAAAAGACAGCGTCTCAGGTGGTCTCCAAGAGGAACCTTAGAAAGTTTGATGCAGAGCAGTTTTTGGGGGATTTAACAGATTGGGACTGGAGTTATATGGGCCAGTTTGATGACGTTGAGGTCGCTCTTGGCTCTTTTGTAACTGCATTTAATTACTTTGTAAACAAGCACGCCCCATATAAAAGGACCAGGATTAAAGATAGGGTAGTGCCATGGGTTAATCATGAGCTATCTACCCTCTTCAATAATAGGAATAGTGCTTGGACCCGTGCCAGACGCACTGGTGACCCCCCAACACTGGCTGTCCTTTAGACAACTTAGAAATAAATGTACTTCAGCTGTAAGAAAGGCTAAATCTGAATACTTTTTAAATCTAGTCACCACCTCTCATTCTAATCCCGCCAAGTTCTGGGCTGCAATTAACTACTGATGAGGATCACTTAGACTTAGAAAAATGTCTGCCCCAAGTATTAGTGATCCATCTCTTCGGGCTTATTTCCGCTAGTCTGGAAATTTTCACGTGTCATTCCACTGTACTGTGGGTGATAGGAACAATCTGGATAACTATTGTCCGATCTCTACACTTCCATGCCTGGCTAAAGTACTTGAGACCTTAGTCAACTCTCCATTAAAGTGTTTCCTGTCAAGCCACTCTATTCTTAGTCCTCACCAATCCGGTTTCAGACCCAACCATAGTACTATCACTGCTATCACTCTAATTATCAATAACATAGTCTCGGCCTTGGACATGAGGAAGTACTGTGCGACCCTCTTTGTCGACCTCTCAAAGGCTTTTGACATGGTCGATCACAATCAAATTTTTAAAAAGTTGTCTGATATCAGATTGGATACGGGTGCTTGTGCATGGTTTCATAATTACCTATCTTCCAGGCATCAATGCGTGAAATCACCACTTGGCAATTCGGATTTCTTATCCATAACAAAAGGTGTCCCACAAGGCTCTGTATTGGGTCCTGTACTCTTTACCATCTATATTAATGAGCTAGTCTCTTCTTTAGCTGCTTCGCCCATATGTACGCAGATGATACTATTCTTTACTGTTCTGCAGATACCCCACAAACTGCTACTGACAACTTGCAGCTTCCTTTAACTTATTACAGGACACTCTCTCTGACCTTAAACTTGTCCTTAACTCGCGAAAAACCAAATTTATGTTATTTTCAAGAGCTAGAAATGTTGATTTTACGAAACTTCATATTTTAACTGTTGATGGCTCTCCTATAGAGAGTTACTGGTTACAAATATCTCGCACTGTGGCTTGATGAGAAACTCTCATTTAAGACTCATATTGACTGCCTTGCCTCCAAGCTCCGACAGAAGGTGGGCTTTCTATACAGAAACCGGTCTAGCTTTCCTTTGCTTAGTAGGAAGAGAGTTGTAGAGGTAGTATTTTTATCAGTATTAGACTATGGTGATGTAATCTATAGGCATGCAGCTACCATAGCTGCCAACACGTTTTTCCCGGGTTTCTCCCGTTTTTTTATCCCTATCTCCGCGGGAAACTCCTGTAATTTGCATGGCCCAAACAAGCTATAACAATATGTTTGTCTAAGGGACTGTTAATTTTTTATTGAAAGGGCTACCGGAGGAGTTTTGGGATCTTTAGTCCAACTTGACTTGCCCCTCCCTTTGCCAGCAATACATTTTTCTATGACCCTCCAAAATGATTGGGGAAAAAGGTATGACCCTCCCCAACAATTTACTGATGCCTTCCGTACTGGTTTGCGCTTGGCAAAAATGTACAGATAATCACTGTTTTTTTATAACCATGACATAAAGATTTAACCTCTGCTTTCTCATCTTATACATCACACTCCACTATTATGGTGGCCATTTCAGTAGATTTACTCACTAACATTGTTGTGGAAACACAATAAGCATGGAAACTAAATGCACTGCATTACTGCATTACTTCAAATACTAAGTTACTCCTCTAGTAAACTAGTAGTCACATGAAATAAAACAATAAAACATTGAGACCATTCAACAAAGCACACTGGGTAATAACCCATATTGACAGCTGGCCCGCCCAATCAGAAATTCAAAGTTAAAGCAACACTAGAGAACTTTTCCTGCTTCGGTCCCCCTACAGGTTGTCTCATTGGAACTACAACTGGAAACTTTATACATTGTTCACTTCTGAGACTTTTTTATGCAAGAAATCAGAGGAGCATCTCGCTGCAGTCTGCGGGAAGGCGGGGCTTGACATCAAGCCCCGCCCACATCCAAGTCAGTCTTTTTTTTTTTTCTTTTTTTTTTTTACCTACGTCGTCTCCCCATACGCTCGAACGGACCAAGACGGTAGCAAAGCTGATATCCTCTTGTTTCACATTAGATGACAGAAACTGATTTAAGCTAAACACAAACGACATTTCATGCAACAACAGTGAACTGTAATTGGGCCCGTGTACTTTTTCGTTCATTTGATTTCCGACTTTGAAACGAAAAGAGTGGTTCGGAAATAACGTAAGACTGCTCCGGTGAAAGCCTTGTTTTCATGAGCTTCTGGGGCTAGCTGCTAGCTAGCTCGGAAGCTACATCTGATCATGGCAGGCAGGTTGCTAATTAGCCAATGCTAAAAAGTATGGAAGTAGCCTACTCGTTCCCCCTGCTTTCTATCAATATCCCTCAGTATTTGTCTTTTGGTGTAGTTTGCTAACATGCTCGTAGACATGTAAATTAACTGTTTGCGTGCTAGCTAAGTCAACGGTCAACACCTTTTATATTGTAACGTGAAAGCTCAGGCTGCGTTAGCTTCAGCTAAACCACAGCAGCAACTTGCACTGCTGTTAAAATGCAACTTCAACCCTCGGATATAACGGTAATCACGTAGCGATTTTACTGTATCTAGACATCTGTATGTGTGTTCGACCTTTTGAAATACTTAGATTAGGTGTGTTACTGTGCAGGTAATATCCGAGGAGCATCTCGTATGATTCTGAGTTCTACTGAACCAGACTGAGAGACCATTTAAAGACTCAGGAACCCTTTGCAGGTGTTTTGGATTAATTAGCTGATTAGAGTGGGACACTTTGAGCCTAAAATATTGAACCTTTTCACAATATTCAAATTTTCTGAGGGTTTTCATAAACTGTAAGCCATAGTCATCAAAATTATAACAATACAGGCTTGAAATATCTCGCTTTGCATGTAATAAGTCTATATAATTAGTTTTACCTTTTTAAGTTGAATTACTGAAATAAATGAACTTTTGCACAATATTCTAATTTTTCGAGTTTCACCTGTATGCTTCTGGTTCACCTGTTAATTGTTAAAGCAAAATTGCCCCTTTGTACATTTGGTTGTGACTGAATTCTTGCTGTTAATATGAAAGTCCATAACGAAACAACACACCATTCTACTTTTGAGGGCTAAATTAAATGAAATATGGCTCGTTTTCCGTTTGAACACATTGTCATCAATATTAACAAGGTTTAAAATGACCCATTTTTCAAATTTGGATATCATTTCAAAATCAGAAATCAGTAGTAACTACATGAAAACTTCACTGTTGCATGAAATATCGTTTGTGTTTAGCCTACATCATCAGTTTCTTATCTAATGTGAATCACAGGCTATATCAGCTTCTACCAGGCTGTCTTTTTTTTAAATTTTTTTTTTGTCTTCAAAAACCTTTATTATTCAAGTACAGATCCATAAACACATTGAAAACATTAAATGCATACATACATACACGAAAAAGGGGCGCATGAAATTTGTATTAAAGAGGTTGTAAGGCATTGTAAATGTTCAGAGTCCGGATGGCTTTCTTATTTGTCAGTCCTTTTTTAAAGTTTTAAAATATAATTTCATGTCATTTTTAAATTGGTGACTAGCCTATTCGGTTTTCTTTCAGATCATTTACATTTCTAGATATAAAATTTTAAAATAAAATTAAAAGATTCAAAATAAAAAACATGGCATTTATCCAAATAATTTTCTTCATAGTAAAAAAATTCTACCAGGCTGTCTTGGTCCGTTCGAGCGTATGGGGAATGACGTAAGCAAAAAAAAATGGCTGACTTGGATGTTCCCGCAGACTGCAGCGAGATGTACTTGAGAAATCAACTATTTAGAGCCCCAAAATGGGCCGTTTAATGAAAATTGATTGAAAATTGAAATACTTATTTTCGTAACAATCAAGTATCAAAAACCGAGGTGGACACGCTGTTGGATGCTGTCCTCCTTTCCTACTCTTTCTTCAATGCCTAACGAATCAATCTCTTTCTCTCCCAGTGACCCTGTCTTTCTGCTTGAGCAGCACTGGTTGAAGCCTGAACATATTGTAAGCAAATTAATAACATAACTAATTACACTGGTCGGACAGTTCAGCTCTGTTTCAGACTGATACCTCCGGTTCAGGCTGGTCCTCATCCTCAACACGTGCCTTTTTCAGTCGCGGAAAATACTTTTCAATACTCATCTGGATTGAAGCAGCAAACATTCAGTGTAAGAGTAAAAAAAATGACATAACATTATTTATAATAAGTTTATTTGATTCACAGCTGCTACATATAGTGTTTTGACCTCGACAACCCAACTGCATTTTACCGCAAACTTGCAACTAGTTAACTTTCTAAAGCAGGCGCAATCGCTTGTTTGCTAAGAGTCGGGTCGGGACTCCAACATTAACACACTGACAACATTGTATTCAGAATATAAAATATTTTTATAGGAATTTTTAATGTGTGATTGTGTAAAGGTGTTCACGAGATACCAACCTTTCGTGAACTTGTGAATTTCGCCAGCCGTCTTTCTCTCGTTTTGAGACAGACGCTGTGTGCACGGAGGGGAGGGGCTGTGTGTGTGTGTGTGTGTGTGTGTGTGTGTGTGTGTGTGTGTGTGTGTGAGAGACGCGTGAGTGACAGAGAGACAGAGGAGAGCAAGGAAAGGAAATGCAGCTGAACGAATACACTGCATGTTTTAAATAGCATTAAAAACGTGTGTGGGAAACACTGGGTTGCATTCTCAAAGAAAGCAACTCCAAACTTGTGTTGCTGTCATGTTGCGATTTTTGTTGGGTCAGACCCATCTGCTAGCGATGGGGGGCCGAGACTGAGATCCACATGGAAAAGTATGCACCAAAAAAGCCACTTTGAACTTTTGCTGTTTTCATGAATACAAAAGTTGGATGACCATCCCCCCTAGACTAAAAAACGTTGTGACGTGACCCTCCCCTCAACAAGGAATAAAAAGACATGACCCTCCCCTATTTTCCTCCGGTGGTCCATTCCGAACGGTCCCTAATGTTGACCAGTTGCCAGATCTTGTATGAAACGCATCCTATTCACACAATCCACACACCATCTACAATTTTCAACCCGTTTGTCACCTCAGCCTGGCAACCTATAACCCAGTTGCGCAGTTGATCTCTGCACAAAGAAATGTAAATATAGCTGTAAATTTCAACAGTGTTGGGCGCAACAATTTACATGCATCTTATCTAGTCATATCGACAACCTCTGCGCTTTTTGTAAGGTGTGTCACATTGATTTTAATGTAGCACATGGCGGGAAAAATGACATTACCCAGCACAGCGGCACCATCGCACAGAAGAGGCACATAAGGGCACACAGGCAATTTCATCCTTCATCATGAAAGGACAGACAGAGGCAGAAAACGTGATGCAAGCTGAACTCAAGATGGCAATGTTGGTAGCACAGACTTACAGGACTTATAGTACACTTAAAAGTATGTTATTAAGTAAATAGCAGCCTATTTTGTTGTTACTATTTATTTATTTAGTAAGCTTTTATCCATATCTTCTATCCGTAGGTATCCATGAAGTTTTTGTTGAATGAGAAAAGATGTGATTGCCAAAGGTGGCCACAGGGTGGCACTACTGTACTGAAAGACGTGGCCTGTTGCAGGAAGCAGTGAACTACCATCAGTGCAGGTTTCAGATCTGAAGGCTCCTGGTTGTTCTCAACAGAGATATCCAGAAGCTCAGGAAAGCTGCTACGCGTCTGATCTGAAGCTGTCCAGGCGGCTCAACGTGCACGGTCCAGACTGATCACAGAGCTGCATTCAGTCCACCGTGCACGGTCCAGCTGGAGGCACAGAGCTGTGTTCAGTCCACTGTGCACGTTCCAGACTGGTCACAGAGCTGTGTCCAGTCCACTGTGCACGGTCCAGACTGGTGCACAGAGCTGTGTCCAGGCAGACCATCATCATATAGCCTCCAGTTTACAGTAAAAGCAGTGTGAGGTATTCTACAGTACTGACCTGTGACGAAAAGTCTGCATTCTGCTCCATCGTGCTGCTCAGTAGAACTTGACTGCCGCAGACAAAATGATTTTATTATTTATCACAAATATTTTTCACAAATATCATGTGATCCAAATAATTTGCAGCAGACACAATGTGTGTGTTCAGTACTCTGATGTAGCCAGAAATATCAGAAACATGATGAACAAATGTTCTCATCGTTTGTTTTATTGAGGTGCATGTGTGTGTGTGTGTGCATGTGTGTGTGTGTGCGTGTGTGTGCGTGTGTGTGTGTGTGTGTGTGTGTGTGTGTGTGTGTGTGTGCACGCGTGCGTGTGCGTGTGTGTGTGTGTGTGCGTGCATGCGTGCGTGCGTGCGTGCATGCGTGTGTGTGTGTGTGTGTGTGTGTGTGCGTGCGTGTGTGTGTGTGTGTGTGTGTGTGCACGCGTGCGTGTGCGTGTGTGTGTGTGTGTGTGTGTGTGTGTGTGCGTGCGTGCGTGCATGCGTGTGTGTGTGTGTGTGTGTGTGTGTGTGTGTGTGTGTGTGTGCGTGCGTGTGTATGTGCATGCGTGTGTGTGTGTGTGTTTATGTGTGTCAGATGTCCAGAAGCAGCATCTGAGGAGCTTCAGTTGCTCTCAGTGACTTTGAAGATTAAGATGACAGACCAAAGAGAAGCATCGCAGCCAGACTTTCCATTTCAGAATCAAACAAGCAGCCTGCTCACT
The DNA here is from genome assembly GCF_008315115.2 of Sander lucioperca. NCBI lineage: Eukaryota > Metazoa > Chordata > Actinopteri > Perciformes > Percidae > Sander > Sander lucioperca. The sequence continues at coordinate 16,961,056 of NC_050177.1, forward strand.
GATATGACAGAGCTGAAATACATAAAGCAGGAACAACTGCCTGAGCGTGATCATCACATCAGCCAGGGCAGTAGAGTAAGACTGGCACAGCACAAACAGGAAGCAGCCTCCTTCACGCAGCTTGATAAATAAATAAATAATTATTTAACATGTGTTCACACAGCTGTGCTTCCTGAAACAAGTTTAAAATGTCATCTGCAGTTTTATCAGAGTTTGATGCATTGCAACATAAGCTTTTAATGTTCATCCTATCATAAAGTCATTTTCTCCCACTGATCAGTAGTTCCACATGGGTTTATGACACTGAATGCAATCTGTTGAACTCTTAAGCACAAATTATGTATAGTTAGACACGGAGTTGGTTTACTTTACTAAATGCTTATTCATTTGTAACACTGATTATTTCTTTACAAAACATTTTATTTAAAGTATGTATATTCATTTCCCTGGAAAGTTTCACCTGAGATGTGTAAACCTTAATTTGACCCAGCTACTTGTTGGAGTTTAGGTTGGAATCAAAGCTCAGGGCACCTGGTTAGCTCACCTGGTAGAGCGTGCGCCCCATGTACAGATGATCAGTCCTTACTACAGTGGCTGCAGGTTCAATGCCGACCTGTGGCCCTTTGCTGCATGTCATTCCCCTCTCTCTGTATTTGATAGGACAGCTTAGACTTGAAGGGGGAGCCCTTCAAGTCTAAGCTGTCCTATCAAATACAGGCTTACAATGCCATGAAAGCTCAAAGTGATGCTGTCTAATAAAGCCTCCCTTCATAATGCTCAGCTGATTCAACTTTATGGTCACTGGGGTGTTTCTAATATTTTGTCCACCACATTTGTATCAATGGGGGGTTTACAACACATTAGAAATGTGATGTTTAATATGGATTAAACACAGAATAAAGATGTGTTACAATGGGTGGCCGTGGATGTCTGAAATATATAATATGTAGTATTACTATAATAAACATGATATACTATACTAGTCCATTACTTGGTATGTTTTAGAAGTTTGGGTGTAAAATGTTTCCTGATGTTGATGCTGTTATACTTCCTGTCTGTCACCAGCAGAGGGCGGTACAGTTCTGAGCTTAGCTCATACTTCTGTTGGGACAGATTTAGTAGAAAGTCTTATTAATATATTGTTAAAAGTTCAAAATACATGTTCCTTCATTAGGTTTGGAATGTTCTTTGCAAAGGACGAGAAGTTCCTCTGAGCCGTCTGACAGTGAAGGAGACGGACGCAGGCTTCTTGTCCTCACGTCCCCTGGCACTCGTTCTGTGTCCAGGTTAGCTCAGAGTATAACATTCAAATAATACATGTATGACGAATAATTGTCCCTGGGGGTATCAAAGCTTTGTTTTGTGTATTTAAAAGGTATATAATAACTTAATTCACGTGTCTGTCCCTCTCTCTTCCTTGTTTTATTGCTTTCATATGTGTGACAGCACCAGTATGAGAGAGCTGAGTTGGATTCAGTTCAGGAGAATTACAGTGTTGGTATTTGTCCTAAACTATCCATCGACACATCCTCATTGGTCTAAAATGAAGCTAAAGTGAGTTCACAGGTTGGACCACGACCAAGCATCAAAAGAGCAAACATGTACATCATTGTGAGTCACTTATTAGCACACAAGCAAACTTACTCATACAATATCAACAGTCTGGGACTTTGCAGACATTCATCTATGCCCAACTGAAGTTTGGAAATGATCCATGTCCAAGTTGTCTGCTTTGGACTGAGCAAATCTGATGCTTTCAGGTAGGAAAGAAAACAGCATGTCTTCACGGTGGAGTCACCAACATGACATTAGCAGGGAGCTTTGGCTCAAAGAGCATTTACTTTTGTATCAGGCCATCATAATAAAACAAAACCATGACCAATAAAAACCCAAGTTGCTGAACTATCCTTTAACTTTGAATTGGTTTGAAACGTCTGTCCCATACCCTACTTCTCTTCATTAATGTACACACACACACACACACACACACACACACACACACACATGGGTGTTGTACCTGTACATGAACTTGTGGCTTGCTGATGTGTGTACAGTCAGTTACAGCAGTAGCGGGCTGCAGCATAACACACTGACAGCTCCTTTTGACACACAGACACACACACACACACACATGGCTTTGCTAAACTTCACACACACGCCTGTGAGATAAACAGAAGTTCCATGCCTGTGTCTGACAATGACCTCATACATGTGACGGTGGAATGCCAAGCCCAACCAGCTAGTCAGTGATGACAGTGAAACACACAGCGCAAACTGGGACTATTTCATTTCAAAGAAAGCAACGCTCGAAAACACCAAAACCACGCAGAGACCACAAGTGGACATAGAAAATGTAATTCATTTTGCATCCGGTTTCCTTCACTCCATCTGCAATTTAAATACACACACACACACACACACATTTCATGATTCGTGTAGCTGGATAGCTTTTACCCTAGCCCAGTTCCAAGTCATTCCTGGCGAGACTGGCTAACCGAGAACTGTGACGCAGAGTCTAGTACTGAGGATATGTCACAGTTCATAAATGCTAGCATCAGTAAAAACCTGGGTTCTGGTGCGTTGCCAGTGGCCGATCAAACCCTTCACAGTGCCAAGCCTGGCATTCCTAGCGATGCTAACCGGCCACTGGCAGGACTGAAGGCAGCACCTGACACCTGACGCTGTTTGTGCATGAATGTGTTTGAGGCATCTCGCGAATACCTCAGCTTCTCGGGAATGCCAGTAATCCCCAATGTTCCTGAATGATGCTTTTCCTTCTTGGTTTGGATGGAGCTTGATTCATTTGTTCACTTCTTGTCAACAGCAGCAGCATTAATCATTCTGGAGCCAAGCTTTTCCTTTTGTAAAGTCAGAGAAAGAACTACTCATAACTTTGCTGTTTTTCCCTGTTATTTGTCAGTTGTGAGGCAAAGCTGCTTCTCTTGAAAGCCTCATTGAACTTTGGTGACAACCTATTATGCGGCACTCGAAGCACAAGTGGTCCTCCCGTCGCTGTCTGAGTTTACACATCTGTGAGCCACCATAATGATAGAAATGCATACTAGTAGCCTCTGGTGTCACAAGAAGAGAAGGCGAGCACATCCAGAGACGACATGTCAGGCTATTTCTGGGGCCCGACACTCCAGAGGGATGTGACACGTTGAGCGAGGCAGGGGTAAAGCGCAGGCCAGCCAGTGTATGAGAAAGCTGATAAGAAGGCGAGAGGAAGCCGATGCTGTTTATCTGGGCTTTCTGCAGAACTATAATCGCCAGGCTTCGCGGCTGTTGAATTATGTGGCCTTACAAATGGCTGGAGACGAGCCTGGTTACTTTGTTCCTCCGGGGGGGAGGGGGTTGTGGTTGGTGGCGGCGATGCTCTGCCAGTCGGGTCTGGCCTGTGAGCCCTGTGGAGGTTTGTCAAAAGGAACACTGATGGCTTTTAAAGAGCTGCAGGCCATGACTGGATGGGTCATTTTCATACTTTGAGATTTGGTGAGGGGCCAAAAGCAACATGCTGGAGGCTTACTCTCTCTGAAACAGGATATTGGGTTGGTAATGGCCGTCAGGGGACCAGCAGAATGACATAAATGTTAGGCTTTTTTCACACATAGTACTGAGAGCTAACAGACGTTTTAGCATGTATGAAACTCTCTTGTTGGATTGAAAATGGTTCAAAGTTTAGGTCACATTTGACCTCGCACAACATGAAGCTGCTTGTTCTCCAGTATGGAGAGGAAGCAAGTAAGAACAGAATGTATCAACTAATACAGATTTTTTTTTAAATATGTACAACTTAGACTTCATTTTTAACTAGTCTTCCAACTGGTTTTGGTCGTATTTTTCGACACTTTTGTTGCTTTTCTCCCGATGTTTTTGTCACTTTTTTCAATGTTTTTGTCACTTTTCCTAATTTTTTTCTTGATTGTTTTCTGCGCCTTTTGACGTTTTCGTTGTTCCCCCCCCCCCCCCCCCACGTTTTTGAAGCTTTTTTCTGACATTTTTGCCACTTTTTTCAACGTTCTTTTATAATTAGTTTTCTTCAAATGCTATAAAATTGAATAAAACACCCAAATCAATGAAAGTAGTGAACTGATCATTTCTTTTACTTGTGAAGAGCGTTCTAGGGAACCAGTCACTTTATTTTTTTTGTTGAAAATTTGGTTGAAAGAAACCCAAATTTCTAATGTAGAAACTTTTTGAAAATGGGTTAAATTTGACCCGAGGAAAACAGGAAGGTAAAAATATCTCGATGTGTAATATGGTATTGTAGGTTTGACAAAGAGGATAAAGTGATGATTGTGAAATCATCATATTCTGATTCTATCTGAATGTGTTGAACATCCGCCTCCCTGTTAAAAGTGGGAAATGAACCTTGGCTTGACGCTAGATAAATACACTGTACATGGTCATCTATATGCAACACAATGTGCTTTTCATTTACCATTAACAAAATAAAAGAGGCCAATCTTACAAATGTTCATAAATTTGACTCTGGAGGATGTATACGTTTTCAAAAGATGGTTCCCTAAACTTTCCTCGATGCTTTCACCGAATCAATGTTGGACATCACGGTTTGTATCATGCCTCATCTTTTTCTAGATAACAAACATTGCAGGATACTTACTGTGATTAATGACTTTGCAAAGAAAGGAAGGAAAGGTTATTTTATTATCTCATGTCTCAATTACCTCATGTTTTATAGAGACATTAACTCTCAGTTTAACAAAGCTGTGGGTTAATGTTAATGTTAAGATTTTCAGTTCTGAGGATGGACAAAAAGAGTCTACAGTGTTACAGAGACTACCGTTCTACATCATGAGGTAGTTTTTAATAACCCTTTAAGAACATTATTTATTAAGTGATTATTCCTCTTTGTCTGCTTTTGAATTGCATTAAATTGCACTCAGGAATAGCAGTAATGTAATAGCCTCAATTTGAGTCCTAACTGGGCCCACTGGGTTTAGCCCTGCGGTGACACCTTACCTGGGCTTCATAACAGTATCTGGCTAACTCCAGCACAGGGCTCGGCCGGCTGCATTCGGAGAACTCTTCCTCATAGCTGTGTAATCAAGCTCAATTAGGAGCCAATTAGAGGCAGGGTTTCACCGATGTGGACGCTGACCTCATCGCTGGACAAGCTTGTGGTTTTATAAATCATTTCTGGGCTGACAACAAGCACGCGCTTGAGTAATAGTACAAATGATTTTCAACTTATTTTCTCCAGTTGAACTGAATCACAGAGGTAGAACGGTGATACAGGATGTCCTCTTTGAGGCACAGATGTGTTATAAATCAGACTTCAGGCTGTCGAGTTTTTGAAACACGAGAAGGTTTTGAAACACTTTCTAGTTATGTCACCCAACAGCCACAAATCAGCTCTGAGGCCACCAACATGTACAGTAGGAGGCTTTTCTCTCCAGCGAACAGAAAGGCTGTGCTGCTGATGAAAGGACATGACATGACATTAAAGATAGTGTCTCTAGCACGGCTGCTGAGTGTCCTTTACCTCACAGATTCCTGTGATACGGCTAAAGTAAATTTGGGCCTTGTTGTATATGCCTTACAGAAGTATACTGTTTATTTAACATCTCCAGGGTGCTGAGTTATGACTAGTAATGATTACTCAAATGCCCAGTGTTTGGGCTATTGTACCAGGAGAGCTTCCAAACAGGCCTGCTGCTGTTTATTTGAATTTTCCATTTTATATTGCCACGTGTCATTAGGCTGTTTAGAGTTTACTGGGAGTGATGGATCATTTCCTTCAGCGCTCTCCACTCACAGAGAACCTGCTGGACGGCGCGTGCTCATCCTAAAGGTGGAGACTGTGTGCATGTGTGTGTCCACGGCTGGAGATAATGGCACCCAGAGTGCATGACAGATGTCTTATTTCATCACAGTACAGATCAGAGCCATGTCTGCAATAACATGGACATCGGCAGCCCTGCAGACACCAGAACTGAAAAGTTTGTTAAGTGTTTCTAATATTTTGTCTAACCCTAATGCTGGATGGGAACCCCCTCCATAAAAATACAAAGTCAATATGTTTTCAATCAAAAACAGAAGGGTGTCACTGTGTCATTTCTTCTAACATGTTTCTATGTGAAAATAATGGCTCAGCCGGCCAAAGCTCTAGCACACTGACATCACAATGATACTAGCTATTGCAATACACTATTTTCATATTGACAGTGAGTCAGATATTTACTTTTGTTTATTATCCTTTAAAATAGAATGGCAGACAAATTTAGCAGCTAGCGAAGAACGTGAAGCATCTAGCAGATATTTCCCTTGCGGTGGAGACCAAAACAGAGCTAATATTATTTTTTTAATTTTAATTTATACTTTTCATTGATTGATTGAAATTACAATTTACACTCTATTTGTTAGAAATCACTACACATAGGTCTGAAATACACACGCGCTCAGGACCTATTCACGCACAAATGCTGCTAGTGCTGGAACAGCACCATGAGCGGTTGGGGGGTACGGTGCCTTGCTCAAGAAGAGGTGAACTGGCATCTCTCTAGCTACCAATCCGCACTCTGTACATTGGTCTGTACGGGGACTTGAACCAGCAACCCTACGGTTCCAACCCAACTCCCTACGGACTGAGCAACTGCCACTCCTAAACATTATTATTAAGGGTGCGATTTGTGAAAAAGACAGAGAAATGTTTTTTGATCATGCACAATAAAACAAAACATGCAAGAATGAAATCCCCCTTCCAATACCACCATGGATATAGAGGCACTTAACCAGCCATGCCAAAACACTGATTTATGAACTTCAATATTTAATGAAAAACATCACTACGTGGTGTCAACATAAAAACAGTGTGAAAATACTTTCACCCAGGAAACGTTAAAAAGTTAGTTCCTCGGGAGTGTTTTAACCACAATCGAGTTGTTTTGGTGCCTAAACTTAACTGTCAGCGGCACATGGTGCTCACTTTTTCTGGCTAAACTCCACTACCACGGCCCCTGAAAGGACCATCATCTGGCGGTGCCTGTAGCCAGCTCACAGTCACCTATTGACGGCTAAACAACTGCTGCTGGTAGCCGGCATCCCGGAGCTCTGTAGAGGCTAAATACAACCAGCAACTGCTACTCGGATTTTATCTTCCATCGCACTATAGACTGTTCACGTTACAGCGCTTTACTTAGTTTAAAATACTTTAATTTTAGGTATATAATATATGGTCTATTGGTGACGTAGCATTGGTCACTTTGAGGCGGGCATACACAATAATTCAGCAGAGGCAGGGATATGCAAACCAGAAAGGGGGAAATCCCACACATCCCCCCTGGCAAATCACACCCTGATTGTAGCTACTTAGACTGGTCAGGTGGAACTAAAAATGTTGCTCCGTGTCTGCTGGATGTGTAAATAGCTCAATGATTATTAACACGTTAACCAGCTAGCAAGCTATTTCTTCTCCTAAAATGCCAAAGGATAACAATGAATAGGTAATGAGCATGATTAAGCTGCTTCAGAGTGACTGATGTAGTCTATGTTTCAGGATGTGTTCTCCTTGATTGGCAGCTCATAGCCAAAAATGCTGATCCATGTTACACTCAGAGCAGCAAGAGATGCTCACACCATGTTCACACTGCTCAGGCCATGCTTCATTAGCATGAAGGAGTTGTAAATATTAATCTATATGTGATTAAAAAAAGGTGGTACTTTAAGTTAACCATATGTTGAACTACAGAAAATAGTAAAAGTGAAACATCAGGGCCTGTGCAGTGTTTCTCTTCAGCTCTGAAAGTAGTGAGAAAGGCAGCATAAATTAGTTTCCCTGTAATCTCTACACCCTGGCTGGCTGTCCCAAGATGTCCTCCCTGATTTAAAGCAACAGTGTAATGTTTATGTTGGCTGAAGAAGAGTATGCATCAAACTTGATGTGATGAATTAAAGACACCGCTGGATGCTGTTTACACACGCAGGTGAAAGCTCGCCGCTGTTTGATGTCAGCGCTTTGAAGGCAAAAATCAATCTTAAATCAAGATCAGAGTTTTTACATCTGGAGTTTGTGGAATCACTCAATATCATATTTTAGATATTTCTATGGGAAATGGACTCTAAATGTCTGAGAACATGAGTTCATAACATTTTGTACCATTGCATCTCTGCATTTATTTTCAAACAGAACAACGTACTGTATCTCTGTAGCAAAAACAAGGCTTCATTTGATGGTAATGGGATAATTTTTTATGACTTTGTCATACTATCAGGGACATTGAAATGAGTCATCCTTTGGCTGCCAGTGTTGCTGTAGATAACCCCGTAGGAATCCTTTCACAGCACTGTGTTTGAGCTGTTCAGGCCCCTGAACCCGGTTCATGGGAAATAGGAGCATGCTTATTTTGAAAGTCATGCCTGATTTAAGTCGCACACTAGGCCTCCTCTGCTTCATGTGTGACTCAAGCCATGAAGTGGGATGAAATACATTTTGAATGCTCATTATTCAAGTTAGTTCCTGAAATATTCATGTCATGTATGAAACGTGTGAACGATATGTTTGCTGTTATAAATAAAAGATTTGACTCTCCTGAAATGAAACAGCTTGATGCACACATTCCACAGGCATTAAATCTACATGAATACATTTGATTAACTGATTGATTGATAAGTGTGAAACGCAGTAAACGTGCATTTTCATTAAGCTCTTTGAACATACAGTATAGTAGCTACTTACGATTTGTCCCGCATTGCCAGACCTTCCTCCACGGAACGTGCTGTGGTTTATTGGCATTTCTTTAAACCAATCACAATCATCTTGGAGGGTGATAAGCGCCGAACGGAGCCACGGTGCCTCTGCAAAATAGCCTTGGGAAGGAACTTGTTTTGGTGGAACATGTGTACGTTCAAAAGTAGTTTTAGTTGTGCAGCAGAAAACTCAGATTGGACAGATAGTCTAGCTTGCTGTCTGGATTTACCCTGCAGAGATCTGTTAACCATAGTCCTCATAAATCCACTGGAGTTTAGAACGCCAACACAAAGAAAGAGGAAGGTAACAAACATCCGGCCGAAAAGAGGGACATCCGTCGGGATTTCCGGCGACACTGGAGCAATCCCGGGAATGAAACGATGCGTTCTCATTGCATTATAAGCACGTTTTAGAAATCAGGTGGATGGTGAGGGGGTAAGCATTAATGAAACAAAGATAAGTCAGTGCAGCATGTGGACTGATCATTCTGATAATGTTGCCTACATTCTTTGATGCATGCTATGGAAAGATTTGGGTTTCTTCTGTCATTAGAACCGAAGTGTTATTCAGTCCCTGCTAAATGTGTTAATACCACGCTGTGGAGAGATTCTGCCATCTGTGTTTAGTTAGTCGGGGGGAAAGTTTAGTGGAAGGCAGTGGGGTTCAGTCAGTGTAAGGAGAAACATCAGGGGTCCAAATCCACACAGTTAAAGGATAATTCTGATTTATTACATTTTTGGTCTTATTGAAGTAGTTTTGGCCTTCATTTCTATCGGTTATGATAACACTGCACTCACTAAAATAACTGCTGAGATCTGGACCGTCCAACATGGCCAATGAGCAGCGAGACATGTAAATGAGCTAACAGTGTAACCAGATTATCAAACCACTTCATTTATTCTAGAAAACTGTGTTCCCAACAACCACGGTAAGTATGCTACGTCACAACTGAACCATGAGAGTGGGTGAGTAAACTGTGATGGATGGTTATCACAGCCTTGTTTTAGCGTTAGCGTCGCTTTATCTTCCAAGTAGGTCTGGCTAACACCTGATGCTGCTGCTTTCCCCACACTACACAGTTAGCATTACTGACAGGAATGATGGCAAAAACACAAACATAGAAAGTTGTATTAAACTAAAATTATCCTTTTAACCTGCAATAATAGTTTTTTGGAGACCTGGGGGCAGCGTAACACGCAAACTGTTACTTATTGACAGATCTCTGTCATTCATTTGGAATGATGTGAACGTAAGTGCAATATTGATGCTTCTAGCACTGTCTGAGAAAAGAACTGTCTCTCAGCTGCTGAATGCTGCACGTTGTCCGCCAGCCAGTGACTGACTTTGTCTTTGTGCCGTCAGCTGCTGAGCAGCTTCATCACAGCTTTTTCACTGACAACAGTAGCTGTTAAAGGGTAACTGCCATTATTTTCAACCTGGACCATATTTTCATATGTTTTGTGTTTAAGTGACTGATGTAACAATCTTTGAAATTGGTCCAGTATTTTTTTTTTTGTGATCAACTTTTTATTAGCACCTTCAGACATACAAAACAAATTCCACAATGTGTGACAGGTAATATCAGATCAGAACACAGAACAGAGAAACACAAATTGAACAAAAACAAAAACCCTCTCCCCCCCCCACCCTCTGCGGTCTCGAGGAAAACAAAACAAACAGAAACCACACCTTGCCTAATCACTCTCCTCTAATTCTTGTGGGGTTGAGGTCATTAAGTCTGATATTTGTGCTGCTGCGCTTTCCGATAGTTGGCTGATAGTTGATGATTTGGCTTTGTTGGGGAGGGCCAGGCCTCCCGTGTTTGTGGTACGTTGCAGGGTAGAGTATTTTAGCCTAGGTTGTTTATTGTTCCAAATATACTGCTGAATTAAAGATTTAAGTACTAAGTACTTCCAGAAATTTATTGGTGGGGGTAAGGGGATCATTGTACACACGGGGAACTATGTTCATTTTAACAACAGCAATCCTGGACCGTAGTGATGCCGGCAGCGCTGACCAATTGGCCAGATCCCTTTGAACATTACTTAATATAATAATAATAATAATAATAATCTAGTTTCATAGTTGTCCTAGACAACTCGCTGTAGCGATGCGTGTATGATGATTTCCAAATATGTAATTTTGCTTTGGGTTGGTGTTGTAACACTAATGGCTGATGTCACATGCCTGTTGTTCAATAAAAGAAGATTAGATTTATTCCAGTTAATTTTATAGCCGTAGATTGAGCCAAATTTGTTGAAGATCTTAAGAATTTTTGGAAGAGTCCTCAAGATCAGAGATGTACAACTAAATATCATCTGCAAATAATGATATTGAGCTGCTATTGGATTTAATCTGGACATTACAGATTTTATTTTGCCTTATGGCTTGGGCTAACGGTTCGAGAGAGATTGCAAAGAGCATGGGGGAAAGCGGGCATCCCTGTTGCAAGCCCCGCTCGATGGGAAATGGCTGAGAATGCAAGCCATTGGTTGAGACTATGGCCGTGGGATTCGCATATAAAGTGCGCACCATGTCAATGAATTTGGCGCCCAAACCAAGCCTCTCCATTACTTGCCACAAGTAGTTCCACTCTTGGCGGTAGAAAACCTTTAGGCCAGTAAGGGGGGCTTTCACATCCGGGACATGGGCCGGATACGACAACACTTGATCCCAAAGTCCAGTTGTTTAATTAGCATGAACAGGGCTTTATGGTCAAAAATGATCAGTGATGTTGATACTACAGTGTAATGGACCACCACAGTTCATGCATACATGTGAACCGCGGATTAATTGCAGAGTTTAACCTACATAGTGTAAAACTAAACACTACATGAATGGGGCACAGCAGAAAGACGGAGCAGAGCAACGCTGCTTGTTCAGGGTTTTCATGTGTACTCCTATAGGCCTACACTTCACATCAGGCGTTAAAACCAACTGTACCAAAACACCGAATTAGACTACTATTTAACGTGACAACGAGACGTTTTTAACCGGTAATGAAACTGTCTCAATTTAATATTGATGCCGTCAGACGGCCGCGCAGACGGACAATTTGAGTAACTTCTGATTGGGTCGGTCGGCCCATCTCGGGACCAGGCTGGCTGTTGCCGACTGGCCAAATGCTTAATATTTATTATTATTATTATTATTATTATTATTATTATTATTATAACCATAGTGAAATCGCGCAAGCGATAAAAACCTGTCCTCTGCGCTGTTGGCCTGTAAAGACAATTTATTTGTATATTAAAAAAAAATAAAAAATCTAACCAGCCCACATTAAAAAAAAATGGTCCGGCCCCTCTGGCATTTGCCAGAGTTGCCACATGGCCAATCCGCCCCTGGTGGACCAGCTTCTCGATAAAGCGCTCTAGGCAGAGTGCCAAGACTTTGGAATAAAGCTTAATATCAGTCCCGATGAGGCTGATGGGCCTGAAATTTGAGCAATCCGTAAGATTTTTGCCCTTTTTGGGTATAAAGGAAATTAGCGCAGTGTTGGTTTGTTGGTGAAAAGTACCCATCTCTATGGCTGAGGTTAAAGCTTGTAAAATGGTAGGTCCTAATATGTCAAAATACTGTAGAAGAAGTTCTGATGGAATTCCATCCAACCCTGGCGTCTTCCCTTTTTTAACTGTTTTTAATGCTGATCCTCTAACATTATAGGTTGACCCAGTTCTTCTGCCTCCTCTGGGTCAAGAAGAGGCAGGTTTAGTTCTTTTAGGAACTCCTGGCACTGTGTCGGATCTGGGTTGATGGAGGACTCATACAACTTTGAATAGAAGGATTGAAAAGTGGCGCTTATATTTTTAGGATTTGTTGAGATACCTCGGTCTGGGGAGTCACGTGGGACCACGGAGGGAGATGATTGCCTAGAACTTTTCCTCCTAAAATTCTCCTATTTTCATGTACATTCGATAATTAAAGCCTATATTTTAAGTTACAACGAAGTGATACTTGTGATACTCCTGTAGTGTAGTATCACAAGTATGTGCGAGTGCGAGTGTCTATTCCGCGTCTTTTCCCTCCACTCATGGCAAATACATCAAAGAGTAGAACAGCTAAGCTAGGAATAAACTAGGCTAGCATGGCTAGCGGCACTACATCCAAGACAGGAGCCAATTCAGCCTGTGTTCCCAGTCTTGCAAGAGATGCTATAGTAGGACTTCAGGCTACTTTGGAGAAAACAATGCATGAGATGGCTCAGGTTAGTAGGATACTCAAAAAGCTACAAGAAGATGTTTCCCAAATTAAGAGAGTACAAGCTAAAACTAGCATGGACATTACAGCCATATATGAAAGACTGGATGAGGCAGATGGTCGAATTATGGACTTGGAAACTGAAAATACCAGGCTGGCCACATAATTACAGAAAAGAGCAAAGCATTGTGAGGAGTTGGAGAGAGCCATGCAAAATGCAGATAATAAGGATAAACAACTGAATTTGCGGCTGGTTGGATTGAAGGAAAAGGAGGGTGAACATTTGAGGGAGCTAGCTCGTCAGTTTATTGATGACATTCTGGGAGTGAAGCTAGTTGCCAATGAGCTACGTGGGTGTATCGACCAGGGCAATTTAGGATGGCTGAGGAGACCCCTCTGTGACCGGTCGTTATGAGATTTCATTCTTTACTGGAGAGGGATCGAGTGATGGCCGCCGCTAAGGGGAAATACAAGAGCAAGACTACGCTGAAATGGGAAGAAGCCAAGATCTCAATCTTTCCGGACGCGACAAAAGCCGTGGCTGAGAAGAGGAGGAAATTCACTGACGTTCGGAAGAAACTTCACGCGATGGACATTCGATTTACACTCGCCTACCCAGCAGCACTTTTCTTTACCTGGAAGGGGAAGAAAATTACTTTTGAAGACCACAAGAAAGCACTACAATTCCTTAACAAGGAGACAGAAGGCCCGGAGTGACTGTGGGTAGGCTTGTTTTCTTAATGCAAACGTGCCATCTGTGGATGACAGGACTTTCAACAGTCTAGGGCTAATATATGACGGTATCAGTGCTACTTGATCAGTGCTTGAGAGTTAACCTGTTTTTCTTTTTTTTTTTTTTTCCCTCTTCTGTTTTTCTTCTTCTTCGTAGCTAACAAGAATATGACCTAAGGTCTTCTATTTATATATATATATATATATATATATATTTATATATATATATATATATATATTTTTTTTTTTTTTTTTTTTTTTTTTGAGGTGACTCTGGTTTTGCTTTACATGTGTGGACCATTTCTGTTGCTATAGGCTAGGGCTTAAATATTTGGGTTAGGAAGGTTGAAAGGTAGCCATTGGATAAGGGGTTTCCCTCATGGAGCTGGATGGTCAGTTTTCATGGGGGATTGTGAGCGAAGATAGGGTGGTAGTGTTATTTACCCTAGGTTCAAAGGTACGTTCATGTTGGAGTGTGTTGTTGTTTGACTTTGACAGTTTATGGGCTTTTGTTTTTGAAGATGCTGTCTCCCTTGGTTTTTATTTATTTATTTTTTATTTTTATTTTTTCCCTTGTCCCTACTGGTGGGTGGTGGCAGTATGCCATGATGGAGCATTATGTCTATGACTATACAGGGTAATAGTAACAGTCATATTAGAGTAATTTCCTGGAATGTAAACAGGACACAGAATCCTACCAAGTTGAAAAAATGCCTGCTGTATCTTAAATCAAGGCAGGCAGGTGTGGCACTTTTACAGGAGACTCATATGAGAAACTCAGAAGCATTGAAACTCCAAAAGGGCTGGGTGGGCCATGTCTTTCATAGCTCATTTGATAGTAAGAAACGAGGTGTCGCAAGAAATTGAAGTTTGTTTTGCTTAAGGAGCACAAAGATGACGAAGGGAGGATTGTCTGTATTGAATTTGTAATCAATGGAAGGAAAATTAACATATGTAATATCTATGCCCCTAATGAGGATGACCCTGATTTTTTTCACAAAACCAATGCACTTCTTGGGACATTGGATGAGGGATGTACAATACTTGGAGGGGTCTTTAATCAGACGCCAGACCCTGTATTGGATAGATCTAAGTATTCTCAGACACCATCTAGGGGTCGAGTAGCATTGTGTCAACTTCAGGAGGATCTTGGTATGGTTGACATTTGGAGACTGATGAATCCTAATATACCTATATATATTAGTAATATAAGAGGGAATATACCTTTTACTCACATAATCATAAATCACACAGTAGAATTGATTATTTTGTAATTTCCAAAGACCTGTCATAGCATTAACTGATCATGCAACAGTAGAGCTGTGTGTATCTATTTGCATGGAAAAAATCAAAAGTAATAGGTGGAGACTCAATGTATCTCTCTTACAAAACACATAGTCACTCTCAGAAGATCTTACAAACTTCTTTCAGATTAATACTGGTTCTGTCTCAAAACTGGGCACAGTATGGGAGGCTTCAACAGCATTTATCAGAGGTGAAATCATTACTGAAGCATCAAAAAGGAAGAAACAAGACAGGGTGACAATCAGTCAGCTGGAGGATAAGATAAAACAAAAAGAGAGAGAACTGTCGGAAAGCTATA
Source organism: Sander lucioperca (assembly GCF_008315115.2). Lineage (NCBI taxonomy): Eukaryota > Metazoa > Chordata > Actinopteri > Perciformes > Percidae > Sander > Sander lucioperca. The sequence continues at coordinate 16,976,301 of NC_050177.1, forward strand.
GTGAAGATTTGTTGAAACAGGTGTGTGAGCTAAGGTATAACCTAAATTATATATACCGCAAGAAGACGGAGTATGCCATGTTCAGGCTTAAGGCCAGCTTCTACGAAAGCGGAGAGAAGGTTGGCAAACTGTTGGCTAGACAACTGAAAAAACGGGAGACTGCAAGTGCAATTCCTGGTATTAAAGGAAGTACTGGAAAAATTGTTACTTCAGCTAAGGAAATTAATGAGGTGTTTGTGGATTTTTACAAAACTCTCTACACATCAGATACAGTTTTTGACTCTGAAAAATTGGAAAAATGGTTTTCCAGGATCCAGCTCCCTAGTCTGTCGCCAGAACAAGTGCAACAGTTGGAAGCTCCCATTAGAGAGGAGGAGGTTAGAAAAGCCATTCAGTCAATGCAGTCAGGTAAAGCTCCAGGATTAGATGGTTTTCCTGTTGAGTATTACAAGTTGTTTATTGATATTCTAGCGCCAGTCCTAACAAAGGTGTACTCAGAGTCATTATCAGATGGTCAGCTGCCTAATACTCTTAATGAATCAGTCATTTCTGTCATTCTTAAGAAGGGAAAGGATTCTCTAGATCCAGCTAGCTACCGGCCCATTAGTCTGGCTAATGTAGACTATAAAATTCTCACTAAAGTTCTGGCTACGCGGCTTGAAAAGATTATTCCTTATATTATAGACCCAGATCAGGTGGGTTTTGTAAAGGGAAGGTCTTCCTCTGACAATCTGAGACATCTACTCCACCTTATGTGGCAAAACAGAGAGGCTGATGAACCTGTTGCTACCTTCTCTTTAGATGCAGAGAAGGCCTTTGATAGGGTGGAGTGGTGTTTTTGATTCATGTTTTGGAGACCTTTGGGTGTGGGCCGGGATTTATCAAATGGATTCAGTTGATATATGCAGAACCTAAGGCATCAGTGTTGACCAATGGGGTAGTTTAATCTTTTTTCAATATATCAAGAGGCGCAAAACAAGGAGACCCTCTCCTCCACTATTGTTTATTTTATTTCTTGAGCCACTTGCAATGGCAATTAGATCAGATACAAGCATACACGGGGTAAGAGCGGGAGGAAGGGAGCATAAACTGTTTCTTTATGCAGACGACATCCTTTAGCTGTCTGTAGATCCTGTCTACTCAGCTCCCAGGCTCTTGGAAATTATGGGAACCTTCTCTGAAATATCAGGTTACAAGTACTAGTATCTGAAGTAATGCCAGTGTCTAGAACCTGTCTACCAACAATAAATAATGCACTTCAATTTAAGTGGATATATTCAGGTATGCAGTATCTTGGGATTCGTCTTACTCCAGCTATCAATGACATGGTACAGGCTAATTTTTTTCCATTGCTTCAGCTTATAAAGGCTAACCTGGATAAGTGGAAACTGATCAACCTTAGTTTATGGGGAAAAGTAAACACTATTAAAATGACAGTTGCTCCATAGGTGAATTACATATCCATGATGGTGCCATTGACTGTCCCAGAATCTTTTTTTAAGCAGTACAATAACATAATAGAGACTTTCTGTGGAGCCGCAAGAAGTCATGTATAAAGCTTGAAAAGTTATGTACAACCAGAAACAAGGGAGGGTTGGCTTTGCCCAATGTGGAGATATACAGAACAGCTTTTTTAAAATAGCTTAGCACTGGTGTGGTGAGAGTTCAGCTCGGAGTTGGTTGGATATAAAGAGGGAACTGGTGTCTCCATTTGAGACTATTGAGGCTTTGTCACAAACTTTTAAGAAGAAGAGACATCCAAACCCAATCCTGCAGTATTCTAGGGAGACTTGGGCAAAAGTGCATAAGCAACTGCATATATCCCAATATAAGCAAATGTATTCATCCATATAGAATAACCCCTCAATCAAAGTAGGAAGGGAACCTTTTGTATGGACCACCTGGCTGAATAAAAGCATCAATAGGATTAGTGACTTGTATGTTGATGGCCTGTTCCAGTCATTTGAAGAACTCAAACAAAAGCAGACTTCTGGAAATATTTACAGCTCAGGAGCTGTGTAACTAGTATTAAAATCTCACTTGATTATGACACAAATAAGCTTCTCTGCTATTTGAAATTGCATGAGCCTGTCCGTAATGCCTCTATTTTTTATAAAATCATGGCAGATTGTTTGTATGGTCATTCTAATCACTTGAGGTTAATATGGGAGAGGGACCTGAACTCAAACATTGAGGAAGAGGCATGGGAAAAGGTGGTTTCCAATGCAGGGTGACCGGTGAGGGATGCGATTAGCAAATTCACACATTATAAGGTTATTCACAGGTATTATTATACACCAGTCAAGCTTCATAAAATGGGATTAATGAAGGACAATCTATGTTGGAAGTGTATGAACGTCACAAGATCTTACCTCCATCTTTTGTGGGATTGCCCCCTGGTCTTTCCTTTTTGGAAACAAATCATAAAAACTATTGCGGATTGGTTAGCCACACCATTGCCAGAGTCTCCCCAGCTGTGTCTACTTGGAGATAGGTCCCTTTTGCCGCCAGAGATTCCTAAAGCGGAGTCCGCTCTGACACTAGCTGGGTTTATCACTGCAGTATGAATCATTCTTAGACACTGGAAAAGCCAAGTAAGGCCTAGTTTTATAGACTGGCTGAAGTTAATGACACAGCCTCATTTGAAGCTCTTATTGTGAGACTGAATGATCGTAGGGGTAAATTCTACCAGGTCTGGTCTCATTTCCTGCATTTTATTCAATTTGAACTGACTAGTGCCCCATAACTAATATTATTATCAAGCCTAATTCGATCTCAGCCAACACCCCCAGCTTATTTTTATTTTATTTTATTATTGATTTTATTTTTTCTTATTTTATTTATTATTTAGGTGTATGTGTTTTAATTGTGGATTTTTGTTGTAGTTTTTCTGTCTTTCTTGGCCAGATTGCTGTATAGTGTTTGTTTAGTGCTGTTACATGTTGTGTTGTTTCTCACATGGAAAAACAATAAAAACTTGAATTATAAAAATAAAAAAGAGATACCTTGGTCTGGATGCTGTTGATAGTAGCTCTGGATTCGCTTTGTTTTAATTTCAGAGCAAGCTATTTGCTTGGTTTGCAGCCATTAAAATAATAATTTTGCCTCACTCTGTGCATTATGAATTCAGCTCTCCTTCTTAGCAGATCGTTTAGCTATGTTCGACTTGTGACTAGAAGAGTATGTGTAGATTTAGAAAAACAAGTCTTAAGAGACTGCTCTAAAGATTTACAGCGTTTTTCCAACTCCGCAATCCTTGACTCTCTTTTCCTCTTCAAGTTGACCGCGAAGGAAGATGTGAAATCTCTAATAAATCCATTGGTTGCCTGCCAAATACATGCAGGGTCAGAAACTGAGTCAGTATTAGTTGATATAAACTCAGCCAGTTTGGCTCCAAATTCTGCATCAAAAGCTGTGTTCTGGAGAAGGGAATTATTAAATTGCCACCTCCTAGATCTTTCTCCTAACATATCACAACGGAATGTGGTTATCAGCGCATTGTGATCAGACAGAATTGCTGGTTCTATTGCTATCGTGTGGAACATTGCCTTACGCTCACTGGAGCACAAAATATAATCAGTGCGGGAGTGGGTGAGGTGACGTGTGGAAAAGAAGGTGTAATCCTTGCTAGTAGAGTTCCATATATCTGTAAAATGGTGGGATTCCACAACTGCTCTAAACATGTCTGATGTATGTTTTTGGGCCTTTGTGTGATTGACCCCTGATCTATCCTGATTTAAATCTAGTACTGCATTCATGTCTCACCCTATAATTAGTGAATATTCATTGAGAGAAAGAAATTAATTGGTTAGGCGCGGGAAAAAACTTTCATCATATGTAGACGGTGCATATACCGAAACAAAGGCTATTTTCCTACTCCTTATCGTGGTACATATATAAGATATCCTGCCTGATAAGTCTTTACTACTTTTGTCTACGGTGAGCATTTCAGCGACAGCAACACAATGGAGCCCTTGGTTTTGATGTCGTCACTAGATGAGGCAGCAACCTTGTAGTATTTATTTTGTAGACGATTTACATCTCTTTTACGTAAATGTGACTCTTGTATAAGCGCCATGTCTATGTTCTTCCTTATTAAATAGTCCACGAATTTAGCTTGTTTGATCGTCCCGTTTAGCCCCCTGATGTTAACTGACAGGATTAAAGGTTCAGCCATCTTCAAAATTTACACGCATACATGTCTTGCTTACCCTACCAGAATTCGCTGATAAATTTGTAGCAAAATGTATACTGCTATATCCGAGTAAAGTGTGGTAAAGACAAAAAATAAAATAAATCCCCTAACGCTCTGAGACCGCAGACCCCATCCCCTATCTGTAAGATACGTGGCCACATCAAACTCTAGGCTACAATTGCCCCTCCTGTCTAAAGTCACAGGTCCGTTGAAACAGGTCTGGTGAACTTCTTATGTTAAACATGAATGGTGTTACAAAAACTGTAGAACTAGGTTTCAACCAGCTATCAAATTCTGAAGTAAACTATGTGAAAAGCACACCAACCTGGTTGGAGTAACAAACATAGATTATAAACTGAACAGTCAGCATTTATCATGTTCTTTTAGTCTGGTTAAATGTTCCTTTAAAGCTTGGTTGCAAAACTTACATACAGTGTCCTCGAGAAAAACTTAGCACAGTAGCCCAGATAGTAGTAGCCGCCGCCATGTTAGCAGATTACTGTGTCCGAGTAGGTAGCTTAGACGACAACGAGACCTGTTTTCTCGCGCTTGCAGGCATTTCACTGAGTCACTGTGATAATAGATAAAACGATTTGGTGTTGAAGAAAAAGTAATAGACCTGGTTTTTCAATGAAATGCAGAGGGAGAGAGTTCACCTTCACATGCAGAGGAGCTCTAGCTCTCTGCGACCATTGCGGTTGCTGGTCACGTGATCTCCTCCCATTGGTCCAGTATTAAGCGTGATTGCTGTAACTAGCAGCCACAGACTGGGCTGCAATGTAACCCTATAAGGCAAATATGCATGGTCAGTTTGGTCTACTAAAAGAAAACAAATGGTAGGTACCCTTTAAACCCATCTGTTGTGGGCCATAAAACCAAAACTAACGAAGATATTTCTCTGTGGGTCTTTCACTACGAGCGACTTCTTTCACATTACAGACATTGTTAATAGAGAAACATAGATTACAGCAGCCTGATTTTTCAGACTGAACACTAGTTATTGTGTGACAAACTGATATTTAGGATGTTTAATGTTCGTTGGTATTTTTCCATACTAAATGTGAACCACTGCTCTTGACTTTGAGTATATGTACGCAGGGGCGTAGCACAAAATTCTGGGCCCTGTAGAAAGGCATTATCCATGGGCCCCTCCCCGCATCCACAGCTATTCATTCTAGCATCTTTTTGGGCCCTCCTCATATGAGGGCCCTGGGTACTCAGTCCCATTTCCACCCCCACTCCGACACCCCTGTGTGTACGTATCCTTCGCTGAAATCAAACCCTCGGCTCAATAAAGGTGTATGTCGCCGTCTCTCCTTTTTTTCGTCACGTACATCAACCTGCAGCTCGTAACACGGAGTGGACCAGGAACATTTGTCAGAATGCACATCCAGATGTAGGAGGAAACCCAGACCATCTGGCTCCTCCGGCCCTCTTTACCTCCCTGTGTGAACAGGCACTAGCACCAGCATGTTTTCAGTTTGCAGTAATATGTCTGGATGTGAACAACTGTGCTTGTTTAGCCGTTTCACTCCGGCTGAGCTCAGTTCAACAAACCAATCGTTGCTATTTGGGCTGGCTGACAGCAGCCTCTCTGCCCAGTCTTCACGCACACGGCACTCACTCAGAGCGGGCTGAGGTAATGCCTGGGTCGCAGGCCAGAAATCCCTGCTCAGAACAGGGATACCAAATCACATCTAAATTTAGAGGATTGTTAAGTAGACTCTGTAACAATTCCATCAATCAAACAGGCTGACTTCTCCCTCTCGTGTTTTACAAAAGAGGATTTTCTGCATTTTATTGCTGTGTTTCATGGGTTACGTCACGGCCGAGGCGCACAGGCAAAGAGTTCTGTGGTGTCACATTTTAGATGCCTAACTTCAACGTCATGTTGGGCATCCAGGTTGGTTTCTCTCTGAGCGCCGGCCGACCAACCGCTGAACCCTGGCTGAGAAGCTGCTTCAGCGCTCATCCTCCCAGTGTTTGGATACCTTGCTATGGATCGGAGGTGAACGTTACGAGCTTCTGGTAAATACCAAGCTGACTGTAAAATATTAGCCCTTCACTTTCAGGGTATCACATGAGCCTGCCTCGGGGCGTCACTGAAAGCTCTTAATGCCTTCCAGCTCGCTGCAATGCCACTTTTCTCAGGAGCTGGGCTGTCTGTCAAACTGCTTTCTTTGAAAAGAAAAAGAATTGGGTAAGAGACAAAGTTTTGACATTACAGAAAGGTATATATAATTATACGTTTATTCAAAACAAGTTTATCGAAATAGAAAGACAGACGTCTTTAAACAGCCAGGTCTCATAGATCACAGAACAGATAAGGAACTGCTTCAGGGTTCTGAGCTCATGTCTTCAACAACATTTGCAGGTTTTCTAGCAATCTTGAGGCCATTTTCATTTTTCTACAGTTCAAAACGTGCACATATTTAGGATTCCAGGATTCAGTGGTGTGGAGAGGACATTTAGACCTTCATGATGGGAAATGAAACGTTGAAGCTTTATTTTATGAGTTCCAGTTATTCTTAATAGTTTCCTCTGAAGTTTCCTATGACGTCTTATTGTTAAGGAAAACAGAGACAAAGCTTAGGCTGCACCATTTAAATAAAACTTTTAATACATCTAAGTGAACAGCTAACTAATGAAAAATCCAAATAATTATAAAACTTGAAATAAAAAAAAATCAGCCAGAATAAAATAAAATATGGGAAGAGAGACAAATCTGAACATGGACTTCACTCAAATTGTTTGAATGTACATTGTTCAGTTATACATGGGATGTCCAAGTCAAGGAGATACGCTTTTTCAACGTGTTTGTGTTTATATACAACCCGTTCTCATTCCGAATTCGTAAAATAAGGACGTTTGGACAGTGGCTGTCAGCGTCTGATGCAACAAAAAAGGCGTCTTTCAGCGTGTTTGTGTAATGCACCGGGGAGAGCAGCAGTTAGATAGGATTTAGCGAGTAGTGTCTAAGGGCGAATTTCCGCGTAAGGAGTTTGGTTAGGGTGGTGGATGGGTCAAACACAGGACTTTCACCCAGGAGACCAGGGTTTGCGTCCCGCTTGTCACACTAGCTATAGTCGTTTTTTTCTTTCCGACCCGTTCTTCCCGCGTGTCACAGAACCGTACGGCCACCCACGACCCTTTCCTAAACTCAACCGTCCCGTTCTTCCCGCGTGTAACGGAACCGTACGCCCATCCGCGACCCTTTCCTAAACCCAACCGTCCCGTAGTTCCCGCGTGTCACAGAACTGTAAGCCCAACCACAACCTTTTCCTTAACATAACTGCGTCAAAAGGGATGGCAATAGTCCTGACCAAGTGTGTTTACTTATAGCGCCAAAGGGACGGCAATAGTCCCGACCAAGCGCGTTTACTTAAAGCACTAAAGGAGACTTTCAGCGTCAATAAGAACGACAAAGGCACCTGACTAAGCATCCATATTTTACGAGATGGGTGTGAGAACCTGTTGTTATATACATTGGAAAAAGAGAGTATAGGAGGATTCAAAATGATCAGAGCTGCCACCACTAAAGAAGATAAGTTGATAAGATAGTTTCTGGTTTGTAATCCTCAGTGAATGTCTTAGATCCAGTTAGTTAAAGGTTTCAGGTCTTTGATTCTTAAAGGGTAAACATTTTGGGTCCGCAGGGTTCAACAATAAGGGTTGCCCGATGGAAAGGTTTTTTCAACTTTTTAAAAGGACGATTTCTGCACCTTTTTTTTTAAACATTAACGTGAAAAATATCAATTGTAAGGGTGACCTCTAGCTCACCCAGTAGAGTGTGCACCCCATGTAGGCTGAGTCCTTGGCAGTGGCCGTGGGTTCGTATGCCACCTGTGGCACTTTGCTGCGTGTCATCCCCTCTTTTTCTCTCCCGCGTCGCTATCGAATAAAGGGAAAATGCCCCCAAAAAAATTGTTAAAAAAAAAATCAATTCTAATTCAAATATTACGTTTTTACGTTTTTATGTCGACAAAGCTCTACTAAAGATTTGATTTGCAAAATGACTGAAAATAGATGCAAAAACCCAACAAATAGGGACACAAAACGACTCTCCTTGAACGTTGACCAGAGAGGTGACTCGACCAGACTGTTTCACCCGCAAACCAAACGTCCTCCACTGATGAGTGTGAACCTGCACTGGTGTGAACACACAGTGTGAGATCCGGCCAGATAACATAAAGCCTGTCTGAGTGAAGGACCTCATCAGTTTTCACTTGCTGCACGCTCGTTTTGGTAGAAACCACTCTGTCCAATGAGCTCACAACTCTCAAATAACTTGGAGATAAGCGGGTGGAGGTAACAAGCCAGCATGCAAACAAAAAACTCCATTATAAATAGCCTTAAAGAGTGCTTCAGACAGCTGGGAGGAGGGAACACACACACACACACACACACACACACACACAGACACACAGCTGTGCATGTAGAGCGGCGGCCGGGCCGGGTGAGGACACCCCCTCGCTGGATCAGGATTACCCTGCTGAATCAAGCCTCTAGCGACCAGTCAGTGTGACTTCATAGACTTAAAAAGACGCAATATATCTTCTCTCATCTTCCCCGTCAGGAGCCGCCCGAAGCTCGTTTATAACACAACTACAAGAGCGTATGTATTTGACTTCTTTTTATTCAGAGCTCCAGCTTTATAAAGTGAAGCAATCTGGAATAGCAAGAGCTAAAGCATAAATAACAGTGAAATAATATTGTGCTGTGTCATTCATAAAGGATTGCGAAGCTCGCCTGTCCTCTGCTTGACTTGTCCAATTCTGAGTTCTCGTAACAGTTTTTGAGCTTCACTCCTACTTAGTGATCAAAGTGTGGGAGAACGAGATGAAGATATTTCACTTAAGTATGCATTGTGATACTGGCTTCAAAGGCATGCAGTATTAAGATTCATAACTGCGGCCTTTGGATAGGTAACTTAAGAAGTTGATAATAGCCTGAGAAGACGTTTGGGGTGATAATACAAAGGTGAACTTGTTTTTGTAACTCAAGGGGAGAGTTGGCGATTAGTCTATGTGTAGAGGAGAAACAGGTAACAGTAGAAAAAAAGAAAAAATGGTGTTTCAAAATAGAATGAAAAATAAGTGAGAAGAGAAGCAGAGTGAGAATGAGGAGAAGACCAGTTGTCATGCAGCATTTCAAGCTCTAACATAAAACTATGACTATGACAAACAATATTTGCGACCGAAGACTAAAACCATATAAGGTTCAAGATTTGTGATTCATAACTTTATTGCCATGCAAATAAGTTGCTAGGAGTTTAGTGCAGTGTGCTCATTACAAAAAAAAACAAAGCATTCATAGCAGGACAGTCCATACCCGTTAAGTCTACCCATGTAGACACAAATGCATACCATTTATCCCAAAATAAGAAGAAGTTTTGAAAAAGAGCCATTACAACATGTATGTATAAGCTAAACGATAATTTGTCAGGTGGACAGGTAAACTAATTACTTTTACACTGTAATGCAAAGTCTAATTCAGTTAATTCACTCAGTCAAACAGTATCCTCCGCCAAAAATGCAGTTGATGTAGCTTCTTGACTTGTTGAACTTATCAGCAGATTCATGAACTCAACTGTTCTCTAATCCCACAGAAACATCGACAAACAGCAGCACAAAACCCTGCTGAGAAAAACCAGCATGTGAACATTTACAAAAAGGTCAAAGTAATGCAACGTTAGCTAACAAAACATTATAAGAGCTGTGGGTTTGGAAGTAACGCTAACATTACTTTCAGTTGGCTATCTTTGCGGCAGCAGAGAGCACATTGTGGTGATAATGCTAGGCAAGCTTCAAAAACGGGATGGAATTTGATTAAAACTTACAAAAATCAAAAGATGATATTAGGTGCCAAAATGTCAGTCAACAGAGCAGCGAGCAGCGAGACCATAGACGTCGGGGGCCAGGTCTGAGGCCCGTGTAGACCTCGGGGCCAGGTCTGAGGCCCCGTAGATGTCGGGGGCCAAGTCTGAGGCCCTGTAGACGGCAGGGGCCAGGGCCCTGTAGACGCCAGGGCCAGGTCTGAGGCCCTGTAAAGGTCTGAGGCCCGTGTAGACAAGGGCGAGGTCTGCTACCCTGTAGACGGCAGGGCCAGGTCTCAGGCCCTGTAGATGCCAAAGGCCAGGGCCCTGTAGACGCCGGGAGCCAGGGCCCTGTAGACGTTGGGGGCCAAGTCTGGGGCCCTGCAGACGCCGGGGGAAAGGGCGCTGTAGATTCCGTGGGCCAAGTCTGAGGCCCTGTAGACGCCGGGGACCAGGTCTGAGGCCCTGTAGATGCCTGGGACCAGGTCTGAGGCCCTGTAAACACCAGGGGCCAAGTCTGAGGCCCTGTAGACGCTGGGGGCCAGGTCTGAGGCCCTGTAGACGCCGGGGGCCAGGTCTGAGGCCAGCCAGCTCAAAACCAGAGGAGGCTTGTTTGGAGAAGCAGAGACGTTCAGGAGGAGCGTCTCTGCTGGGCTGATCCCAGGAGCCGGACCTAATTAGAAACAACTGGTCCAACTTCACTTCAATGGCTACACAGATCTCTCTTTTTATGTTGCTTGGCTGGTCCCGCGCGTTCATCAGCTGCACCTCCAGGCTCATCTCCATCTCTTAAGACTCCCCTGGCTGCGTGCTGTTTGTGGATTTCATGGATGGTAAAAAGAAATTTGAGGCCAGCCACCTAACTCCCCAGTGTTATCTCTCTTACACACACACACACACACACACACACACACACACACACACACACACACACACACACACACACACACACACACACACACACACACACACACACACACACACAAACGCACACGCACACACATACACACACACACACACACACACACACACACACACAGTAATGTTGCTATTTTCAGAGATCTCAGCAGTTAATATAGTAAGCAAAACAAAACCATGATTTACAGAAACCCAAGTTGCAGAAGCGTCTTTGAAGCGGTTTGAAGCGTCTGTCCTACGCTACTTATACTACTAATACTACTATCTTAATTCATGTACACACACACACACACACACACACACACACACACACACACACACACACACACACACACACACACACACACACACACACACACACATACACATACACACACAAGTCCTTTCTGAAACAACAGGCTACAAACACACTTGTCAGGTCAAATCTGTTTCCAATTGGCCCAGGACTTTCATGTGTTCAGACCTCGCCCTGTTGCTTTGGAGAAACATGACATCATGGACCTGGTTTACTGTTGCTGCACTGTAGGTGCCTCGTAGCGTTCTAATCTCTCACCCCTCTTGTGTTTGGAGTTGAGTCAGTTATCGTTAGCGATGAGATCACAGAGGGATCACTCTTTAGAGTGAGCAGTGCCACTGCCCGTTTGCTTGAATCCAACTATACAATGCTGACCCGGGGCACAGCATGATTTCTACCACAATGCAACATCCATACAGTGATTACACGTCTGGCAATATTGCGTTTTTGGCACACGTGAACCCAGACGTGAACCTCTCCAAGCTTTCAAGTCAATCTAATTCTGTCATCAGACCATCTCATGACGGAGTTCCTCATTCAATTGGCATCCGAATGTTCTCTTTCAGACAAGCACTGGCAGAGGCAGTTGCTCATATTTGAACCAGGTGATGGAGTTCCACATCAATTTTTCTCATAATATAGACTAAATAATCACAGGGGATTTAGCGTTGCTTTTTCGGCACAAGTTCTGCACTACAGATGGTATTACAGCTAGAAATTCTGCTTTATTTTCTCACCTGACATGTTTATTAATGAGATGTCTGTAGAAATATAATGATGGAGAGAATGAGAGAATTTGAGAAAGGGCTGTTGTGAAATTGATGTGGAGAAGTACTGCGTGCGTGAAGGATGAGATTGCATAATATACAGTACGTAACAGAGCAGGCCTGTGCAAATCCTCGAGCCAGACACTTGCTGGTTATTTGACTCATGAAAGAAAACAAATCAAGCCTCGGCTGAAAATAATCTTCACTATTGACTACTGAACTTGTTTAACATTGTTGTAACCATAATCCCCGGAATTCACACGATATTCTTACCCTATCACCTACAAAATATATTCATATAGTAGTCATTTCCTTTCAAGGAAATGTCCCTGCTTCCTGGATTACCTTCATAGGCAACGGGTTGTCCAATCCACCAAGTGTGACATCAATCATCCTGTAGGCAGCAGGTGGGGGTAGCTGGTTGGGCTATATGTTGCAAGTCTTGGACTTTTGTCACATTTATGCTACTAAAACACTTGGTTAAAGATGCACGAATCAATATTTTGGGTCAAATTGCAAATTACTCAAAATCTCATTTGTATGTCATGTATGGACAAGAGCATCTGCAAAGGGAAAAAAATGTTAAATCACTTGTAAACATTTTGCAAAAGTATTTTTTCTGTTAACCCAACCCCAGGTATTGGGGTCTGTTTCAGAAAGCAGGTTTAGTGAAAACTCTGAGTTTGTTAACCCTGAGATGAGGGAAACTCTGGGTTTTCTGTTTCAGAAAGAGAGGTTAATCAAACCTGAGAGAGAGGGGTAACTCCAGCCCCAGAAAGAGAGGTAACTTAACCTCAGAGTCGGTTACTATGGTAACTAAGCCTGTGAACCTAACCTGGTCGGGAGCAGGTTTTCTTCCTCCCTCTGACACAGCGTTCTTTCATTTCCTCATTCATTCATTCAGTCTGTATCACGCTCATTTTAGCGCAGTTTGTTATCTGCATGAATAAAAAACAGGGTTGGTTTTTTAACTACGTCATAAAACGTTTTTTTTTTTCTCAAAACATGGCATTTCCTTTCCCGTTGATGAAGAAGCTGTATTACTTCACAGGGAGTTAAACATACGTCAGGAGATGATATTGAGGCACCGACTATAGATGCATTTTCATTTCCAGATACTAGCCTACCTATTTGGGCGGTATCGTTTTTCTTCCCAGTCTATCAGATATGTAGCCTACTTAACCTTATCCGTCCTCATATCACTAACGTCACCCATCGTGGACATGGTCTTACATCCCAGATCCTTTGTGTCACATTAAATTTTTTGGCAAACGGCAGTTTTCTTCACAACATTTGTGATGCGGAGCATTTTAGTAAAGCCACTGTATAGCAAAGTGCCGTCAGAAGAGTGTGACTCGCTCTGAAACGTGTTTTAAACGTTTTTGTAGTGTTCCCTGGACACAAACTAGTAAGAGCCATTAAAAAGGAGTTCCACAGTATTGCAGGTGAATGATGTAAACCCTTTGAAATAAAAGATTATGAATTATAATTCTGTTAATGATGGTGCTACAGCCTCAGAATGGGATTAGTAGGCCTAGGACTTTTATAGATTATAGGTTCAATACCATTTCACCAGTAATATTATACTTATGATTAAAATTAAATTAATACACTATATTGGAACTTTTATATTGGAGCATTTACTTTATCAGCAATTTTCTCCCACACAAATTCTCTCTCTTTTGCAGCAGCTTTTTTAATGAAATATATGTTCAAACTCAACCTGTTTGTTTGTGGTTGTTACCATGGTGACTCATAGTATCATGGCTCCATTCATGCTGCCTTTTTATTGTGGTGGTGCACATGCTTAACTCTGAGTGAACCTACTCTGAGTTGATTGAACCAACTCACTGTTCTGGAACCAAAAACTCAGAGTTAGCTATCTCAGGGTAAATCAACTCAGAGTTCAGGGTTAGACTCAGAGTTTGTTAAACCTCCCTTCCTGAAACGGGCCCCTGCAGACATAACACATGCACACACATGCAACTCAAACCTGCACACACAAGCACATATTAACCCGCAAATTCCACAACCCACAAACCGAGAAGGTTGTATATGAAAATGACATAATATAACAGAACAATACACAGAACAAAAATACAAGAAAGTAATAGAAATAAAAAAATGAATTAAAACCAAAGCTGTGGTTAATTTCAAGATGTTCTAAAACCAAAAAAAGTGACAGGTTTAAACAAATACAAAGAAAATACATTAAGAAGCCAAATGACAACAAAAGCAACATGTTACAGTAAATCTTGTATTTACAGCTTGCTTTGCTGCCCCCAGGTGGACAGCAAATCAAGTAGTGCAGCGTTAAGTACAGAGAAAGATTGTGAACATTGAAAAACGTGTTGAATTTTCCGATAACACTTTATTTGAAGGGGTGTGCATATGACTGACATGGCACCGTCATAACCGTGACCTGACACTGGTCATGAACATGAAGGAGTCCTTTTGAATGTTTATGACTGTTGTCATTAAGTGTCATTTGAAAAATTATGACACTTTGAATGCTAAGTTAGCATTGTATAAAGTGCTCATATTATGCTCATTTTCAGGTTCATAATTGTATTTAGAGGTTGAACCAGAATAGGTGTATGTGGTTTAATTTTCAGAAAACACCATATATTTGTTGTACTGCACATTGCTGCAGCTCTTCTTTTCACCCTGTGTGTTGAGCTCTCAGTTTTAGCTACAGAGTGAGACCTCTCACTTCTGTACCATCTTTGTTGGGAGTCGCACATGCGCAGTAAGTACTGCTAGCTTGTCAGTTGCAGAGTATGAGGGAGTGCCATGCTAGCAGCTAGGTGAGCATTATAACGTGTGTTACAAAGTGACGCACGTTCGTCACTGAAGTAAAGGCTGGACTACAATAGAGCTGTTTGGAGCAGTTTGTGAACAGTGTTTTCTCTGGAAGATGGTCCCTTTGGGGGGGACTTTGGGCTTTTTCACTTTGTAAACCTATAACGTGCACAAAAAAGATATATAAAACAATAAAGGAAAGGGACTAAAGCCAAAAAGCATACTATGAGCACTTTAAGATGTTCCTGTTATGACAACTTGACATCTACCTAGACTTCAATCTCTGAGCCAATCAGATGGATTTCTCTTGCCGACATAGAGGCTGACTCGGCCATAAATAGGCAGACGAAGGCCGATGAGTAGCGACGGTGTGTGTAACGGCGATCTCCTTGGTGTGTCAGGGCCTTATGTCATGGCAGGTGTGTTGCTCAGGACCTACGAAAGCGCAGTGTACTTTTACTGAAATAATTATTTGCTGTGGAAAGTATGGATAATCAATTATCAATTCCAATTCTTTATATTTTAAATATCTTATCAAATACTTATACTGATTCTTACTTTTATGTTCTTTTTATTGTGCTTTTATTTTATTGTCATTTTATAAGATTCAGTTTTTATTTTTGCTTTTGGCAAGCACTTTGTAACTGTTTTAAAAGGTGTTATACAAATAAATTGTAATTATCATTATTATTATTATTATTTCAGCTGGAAATTTATTTTCTATCTGAACTACCTATGCGAGGAATGTCAAGCTTGTGTTGTTGTACTGCCCATACACACACGTCACTGTCAGCCTATGTTGCAGCCTAATATCCTGCACGCTGGATTTAATCTGTTTTCGTAAAACATACATTCCTCCATCTGTGTTTGGGACAGAAAAAGGCCAGAGTAGTTTATTGAAGGCAACTGAAACTGGTTTCTTTAAAGGTGCAGTAGGTAAGCCTTATAAAACTAACTTCGTCATATTTGCTGAAACTGACCCTATGTTCCAGTAGAACTACATGAAGCAGGTCATTAAAAAAACAATACGGCTCCTCTGGCACCACCTACAGCCTGTAGTGCGATTTGCAAAAATCCACCGCTCCCTGTTCAGATGCACCAATCAGGGCCGTGTCAATCACTGCTCATGCACACACATTCATTCTCCCTTGTGGGGGGAGGTGCTTAGGAGACCGTTTTGGGCTTTAACGGAAAGGGGGGAGGGACTTTGAAGTTGTCGATGTTTAAATTTTTTGGCTAAGTCCTGGATCTTCACAATCCTACCTACGGCACCTTAAAGTATGGCAAGGAGTGTGTGTAGAGACGGGGGCTGAAGAGGCTACACTCGTCGGTTTACTAAGAATGAGAATATTCATGTTGCGGTGATTCATAGTTTTCTGTCTCCAACTGGACTGCAATGAATCACAATGAAAAATGATATAATTCTTGACCTTCATCGTAATCACGTAACTAACACACACACACACACACACACACACACACACACACACACACACACACAGAGCGTACAGCTTAGCTGTAAGCTCAAACTTGTTCCAGGCCGAGTGGAGCTTTCCCAGACAAATGGTATCAATATGCTTCCAGTCATTAGAGCACATTGTTGACTGGGATGACAGGCTGTAGAGCCAAGCTTGCTGGGACCCCAGTCTTAAATCAAATGACCAGCTTTCCCACTAATGGATCTACACTGTGTTTGCCACTGGATGAGAAGACACATTTCAGACGGGGAGTTTAATGGTTTAGACAACTGTGGGTAGTTGCAGGGATGATTGAAAAGGTTCCGGCCTTCTTTTTTTCCACAGATCTCCCCTCCCCTTTTAAGGGGGAAAGAATGAAAAACAAAACAACACATTCTCTCCCTTCCTCCCACTCACATGCACACCCGTGGAGAGAGCGCACCGGAGGCATCCAACAGAAACACCAAACCGAAATAGAGCTGCTATTTTGGTCCGGACTGGCTATTATTTTTAGAAAAAGTGACATGCGCTACGTTGAATTACAACATCATAAGGTCACTCCATACCCCCCTTTTCAGTCTTCTACCCTCCAGCCTATGACTCACCACAAAGTATGTAGTGACGTAACCCATAGTATCCACCCCCAAGTTCTCATCAAGAATTTGATCTGCGCTCATTGACCTGATTCAATCAGAGGGGGGAACTCTTACCATCCACAGAAATCTGCTTTTTGTTTACTAGCAGTCTGATCAGAATGCCTACTAGTTCAGATTGGTTTGTTTTACGTTTGCCCATCATGGACCAGCTCCGTGACTTTCCACCATTAACACTTGTTTGCAGCATGTGAGTGAAATGCAGCGCTGAGGACAGGATAATGTGGCTGTTGGTATGCCAGGCTAAGACATAATGAAACATGCAGAAAACACATGCTTCCAATTTCTTACTCACTTCAAGTGTATCATCCAACCAGTGATGTAGTTTGAAATGAAAAGGTGGGTAATCTCCCGGCCTTTGGTCGGTGATAAGCATCATAAAGAAACAACAGGACGACCAAAGAATTATGACCATGTTTATTTAATAAAGAATTGTATTTAAATAGAACATCTCTAAAGTCCTAATTTACCAAATGTTTTAACAGAAACTCAAAAAAGGGAGAATAAAAGGAAATTTGAAAAATATATGTAAAACAAAATGAGGTAAAAGACATTACAATCAAAGGCAAGACTGTAAAACGTGTTTAAAGATGTGGCTATAAAAGATAATAATGAATTTCTTATTTGAAGTTCCTCTGGCAGTTCTACTGTCTTCAGGCCTCCCCCCTTCTGTCTGGGGTAAAGGAAACTAATAGATCTGAAATATATCAGACAGAAGTGCTCGTCATCGCTCAGTAAATGTTTTAGCTATGATAGCGACATGGCGTCTCATAGATAGATGGCTCTACATCTACCTGATGGATTGGCACAATTTTTTCAGACATTCCGGGTCCTGAGAGGATGAAGCCCACTGACTTTGGTGATTCCCTAACTTATCCTGTATAGCAACCAGAAGGGCAAACTCTTTACTTATCCAGTGAAATATCTCAACATCTACTGGATGGATTGGCACACAATGATGTTCAGACATTCATGATTCCAAGACGATGTATTCATACGCTTTGGCTACTGCAAATTACCAAATGTTTTAACACGTTAAACTACAATGGTGATCATAGTAAGCATTAATCCAGCTAAACGTGAGCGTGTTAGCATTGTCACTGAGCAGCCTGTTGTCATGAACCATTCGTTCAAAAAGCATTCCACGTTTGTTTTGCTGTATTTACCACATTGCTGTTGTATAAGAACGTGGCTGGCTGTGTAGGCAGGAGGTTGGGTGGATGGGTGGCCGTTAAAACACAGGACTTTCAAGCCAGAGAGCGGAGTTAGCCTCCCGGGGAAAACAAGACTTTCACCCAGGAAATGCGTGTTCCTTGGGAGTGTTTTAATTTAAACCACCATCTTTTTCCTAAACTTAACTAGACGTTTTGGTGCCTAAACTTAAGGGCAGACAATTCCAGTGCAAAATGAACCTAGGGATTAATAATAATAATAATGCAAATCATTTTGCACCGGAATTGTCCTTTAACTTTCGTCGCAGCATAACTTTCATCGCCGCTCACATTGTGTGGCCTAAACTTAACCGTAATGTCTGCCGAAACGACCGGCAGCTCGTGGTGCTCTGTACCCGGCTCAAAGTCACCTATTCTTGGGGAACTGAACCACCAACTACCGCTGACCTGACGACGGAGCACCATGCGAAGCACCATGCGAAGCACCATACGGAGCACCGTAGCTGGTGTCACAGAGCTCTGTAGTAGCCAAACACATCTACTAACTCCCACTGATACGACCGAGCTTTGACGGAGGTGTGTAGCCTGTGCCACGAAGCTCTGTAGCGGCTTAAACAGCTAGCAACTGCCGCTCGGCGTCATGGAGCTCCTAGCCATCACGTCTCTTAGTTTCGTACGATATCTTACAATTTGGTGTGCATACATCATATGGACCTGTTCATGAGAATGCGTTGCACTGAGAGAATGTTAGCATACTGATGTAAGAATTTAGCTCAAAGCACCACTATTCCTAAATACAGCCTCACAGAGCTCATAGCCTGGCTGTAGATCTTAGTTTTGTTTAATTTTATGCGGGAAAAGTAAAATATGCTCAACCCATCTAAACATCTAAAACAGTTTTTAGAAGAAGAAGAAGAAGAAGAAGAAGAAGAAGAAGAAGAAGATATACTGCCAGGTCATTGCCATTAACACTTCTGTTAATAATGTTTCTGACAACACTTGAAAGCAACATCTATTGCCTTTCATTCCAGTGGAATTATGTGATTAAGTTTCAACTTGCTCATGAAAGCCACATCAGCCAAAATGGCTTTAAAGTAATTTGATAACAATGTGGTGTAGACTAATTCATTCACCAGTCCCCCTTAACTATCCTTTTTTTTTAACGCTTATTTATTCAGTAAAGTTTCACTGAGAGCAGAAACGTCCGGATCACATTCACACAGTTACCCCTACATTCCGCCAGGTGCGTCAGCAATCGTGGCAACTCAAGACAATGCTCGGGATCCCGCCACCACATCCCAGCAGTATCCCGGAAGCAACTCTCCGCTAAAAATACGCGCTAGGTCTAGGACTTTTGACCAGGGTACTCTATGTAAAAGTCTTATGATATGATAAAAACCAGTATAAGAATGTCTTAAAGTTAAAATATTATACTGGTTGCCACATGATTATGTCAGCAAGTCATATTCTAAGAGACATTTCCATTGATAGTGACACTAGCAGCAGGAAGGAAGTCCCTGTCAGATCTGCATTATGCAAACCAGTGTGGTGGCAAGCCGTGTGCTTTGCATGCCGTCCAGTTGTTGGGCATGGGAGCAGGCAGCAGCGGTGTGAGGAACTCTGGGTAATTACTGTACAGGAAATTGGACGTAAGATGTTTGAATCCTCGCGTATCTGAGGTGAGTTATGGACCGAGCCCACAGTAGTGAAGTAGATTAAAACAAGTGAATCCAATTAGTGTTTATGGAAAGCAGCTGTTGGTGAGTGAAACTCTGAGCTCTGCTTGTCTGTATAACTCGATGGCTATTTAAGTCTTTCATTTGTGCACAAATACAGATATTAGAGGCCTACATGTAAAGAACTGACGTCAATTGTCTTTCTTTTTTTTGTCCTGGTTAACTCACGCTCTATGAGGGTATTCTGATGTCATAACAACACGATAACTCGCCTCTATGGATTTACAGGAAAACAAGGTTAGTGTTTGCTTACAGTCGTGAACAAACCCTCTTATCCGTGTGTTTATTTACGTACACTGAATCAATTCATCTGTGATACAGCCAACAGTCATGTTCTGGATAAGCTTTCGTTTCAAAACATTTGGATTTAATTATCATGGGGATATGATATCCAAACAATCTGGTTTCTTCCATTAATAACATGATTGCAGCATGGCAAGGCGAGCTAAGGCTGCAGCGTTTTCATATATTTTCATGGATTTGGAGCTTGTTTACTTACTATTATGGGCATGAGGCAAAACCCAATTTAGAGTAATGATACAGTTTACGTTTTGGAGTTTAAAAAGATCTGCGAGGAAGTGTCCTGGTTCCACAGCCTGCAGGATTCCAACGGAGAAACAAACATTACCCGTGTGACTTTTCCACAATGAAAGGCTTCTCGCTTGCTTTGGTCGTTTGCAGATCAGCGCCGTCGACGCGAGGAAAAGGAAAGTAGCCAAAGCTTTAGTGTAACTGATAACTGAAGCACTGTACATTGCGGAAACGTAAGCAGTGTGTTACTTTACAGATAAAGCTCTGCAGAGCATGATGTCCTATTTATAGGCATTAACCACGGTGCAGTTTGAACTGCAGGCTCTGGAGAAGTGTTTTTCTCCTCCTCCAGATTACAGTTTTAGACAACAGGGCTGCACTGTTACTTTTGGCACCTGCTTTTTGATTTAGTTTGAGTCTTTACATAAAAATGTATATAAGTTTGTCACATTTTAGTCATTCAAGTCTAGATGTATTCAACAAAAGCTAGTTTTCGTCATTGACATTTTAGAGGCTACAGGTGTTGCCATCTTTCATGGTAACAGTTACCATGGTTACATGGTCTATTTTAAGGTATTCTATATCCACGACGTTCCACTTCTGGGATTGTTCTGGTGCCGCCAGAAATTCTGCCGGATGTCCGTTACCTTCCTCTTTCTTTGTGTTGGCGTTCTAAACTCCGGTGGATTTATGAGGACTATGGTTAACTGCTCCTCAGATCTCTGCAGGGTAAATCCAGACAGCTAGCTAGACTATCTGTCCAATCTGAGTTTTCTGTTGCACGACTAAAACAACTTTTGAATGTACACGTTCCACCAAAACAAGTTCCTTCCCGAGGCTATTTTGCAGAGGCACCGTTGCTCTGTCCAGCGCTTAGCACCGCCCAAGACGATTGTGATTGGTTAAAAGAAATGCCAATAAACCAGAGCAAGGCTTAATATAAAGAAAGGCTTTATATTAAAGCCCTGCCCCAGAACCACCACTGTGTGTATTTGTGTGTTTGCATGGTTTCAGGAGGACCAATGTCTGAACCCTTCTTCAGATTTAGTGTCGGTGAATTCCTCTGAGTTGAAGTAACAAAATGTTATGTTTCATGTTTCTCTTCTCCTGAGAGACACTCGATCTGTGATCTGAGTGTCTTGGAGCCAATTAATGAGAAGTGTGTTTTTTTTTAAGATTATTTTTTGGGCATTTTAGGCCGTCCGGAGTCAAAACCGCTGCGTCGAGGAGTAAACCTCTATATATGGGCGCCCGCTCTACCAACTGAGCTATCTGGGCGCCCTAATGGGAAGTTTTTCTATTGAAGATATAAGTGAGAAACAGCCTCTAGCTGTGCTAGGTTCTTCTTTCCTCTCATGTTGTGCCCTACTGTAGATAAAAGCCACCACAGTGTCGACTTTCACCAGGAGGCAGATCATTCAAAGAGCTCTCTTCTCTTCACTGGTTCAGATAATCAGTATCTATCGGATGACCTAGTCCACAGCTTGTTGGTCATCTTAACCTGCTAATTAACCTGCTGATTCTGTGATATTGTTTATTTCACTGTTCATTTGTAACGATGCCCTTCCATTGGGGATTGTATTCTGAGCTGCCATTGTAATGCCTCAGCTGCTTTGCAGCGTTATCTCTCTCTGACAGCTCTCTCTCTTTGGTTTCCCTCAGGACACACTCATCTTCACCTAAGACTCACATGTGTTGATGTTTCCTCCCTTTTTCCAGTCCTGTGCATTAGTCTGGCAGTGTGTCGGCTGAACACTGACGTATAGATGAGCATAACCTGACTGCTGTTTGAGTGTGATTAGGGCATGCAAACAACATGCTACTGATATATGGGTCATATAGTCAGTCACACTGTAGGCGGTAGGTAATGTACACACTCTGAGCATGAACAATAAAAATTAATACACTGCATGTACAAACTGCTCATTCATGAATTTGACATTGGTACACATGTCATTTTTCAGAACAATATCATTAAGCCAGAATCATTAAGCTTAAACTGGTATGCAGATCATTGTGTTGAGAGTGATAATTTACAGAAATGTCAAACTCTTCAGGACTCTGAAGTCTGAATATGCATTACATATTACAGTCTATACACATGTATCTTAAATTACAAAAAAGAAAACCTAGTTTCTCACTCACCTTTTAATTTTTAACTTTTGTTTGTGTATTTGAAAGTTCATATTAAAGAAGACACTTAAAAGTTGCACAATAAAAAGAACATCAAGGATAACACAAAAAAATCACAGGACGTATTCTGGCCATTGTGGTCCTTAGTTAGATGTGTGTGTGTGTTCCTGTGCGTGGACATGGTGGAGTATGGCATTAGCGGCATATAAAAGCACAAAAATATATTTAATATAATATTTACGTTGGGCATTAACAGGCATTATTCTGACAACAGGTTAAAGGACACACGTCCTATTCAACTTAAACTGGTCCATTAAATGAGCGACATACAGCCCTGCCTTTAAATATGCTTTCTAAAAGCAGTGTTTCAGTTTTTCCTTTAAACGTCACTGGTTTGTAGTCGGTTTAATGCTACTAGGAAGCTCATTCCAATCGCAGACTCCCAATTATCTGAAAGAAAATGATTCTTCCAGCGTAACATCTGCTGCACTGGGCCTGGTGTTGTGCCTGTGAGCCTCTCTGACCTCCGGGAAGAAGATTACTACATATTTTGGGGCTACGCCATTTACATGTTTGTGAACCGGACACAGTTTTAACTGTGTCACTCTGGACTCCACAGGGAGCCAGCTTAGCTGCATAAAGTGGTTCCTCTAAGAACGCTCTGATCAATTTATTTTGGGAGACCTGAAGTCATGCAGACACTTTTGGTTTTATTGGCCCAGGTTTTGAAATATCTGTCTTTGAGAATTCTGGCTCTCACTCCAACACAGTGGCTCTTTGAGGCTGTACTTGCTAAATTCTAACATCGGCATGCTAACATGCTACAAAATGGCAATGTTTAGCATACTCGCCATCTTAGTTTAGCGTGTTAGCATGCTAACATTTGCTAATAAGCACTGAAGAGAATGTACAGCTGAGGCTGACGGGAATGTCATTAGTTTTGCAGGATGCGGATCACATTTACATTTTGATCTGATGATGACGCAAGATACAGTCAGGGATCAGCAACATTTTTACAATTCAAATCAGTCATCCATCAATCCATCCATCCAGTAGTTGTTGAGACATTTACTCTGAACCAAAATGTTAGCTGCTGGTGGTGTGAGATGAAAAGTTATCAGCAAGGTGCGATTTGAGAAAAAAACCAGAGGGGGTGGGGATCAGATGTTTTGTGATCATGCACAACAAAACAAAACATGCAATAATGAATTCCCCCTTTCAATACCATGGATATAGAGCCACTCAGCCCGCCATGGCAAAACACTTATTTATCAACTTCAATATTCAATGGAAAATAATCTCATAATGAAATAGCACAACGTCAACATAAAACACAGTGCTTATAAGTCGGAGAGCAGGAGCAGAGAGTTCACTATGCGAGTTCACTGTGTGGCGAAAACAAAATACTTTAATCCAGGAAACGCTCATTCGTTCCTCAGGAGTGTTTTAATCCAAACCATCATCACCATCTTTTTCCTAAACTTAACGAGTTGTTTTGGTGCCTAAACTTAACTGTCAGCGCCACATGACGCTGCACTTTTTCTGGCTAAACTCCACTACCACGGCCCCTGAAAGGAGCGTCGTCTGGCGGTGCCTGTAGCCGGCTCACAGTCACCTATTGGCGGCTAAACAACCGCTGCTGGTAGCCGGCGTCCCGGAGCTCTGTAGAGGCTAAATACAACCAGCAACTGCTGCTTTTGATTTTATCGTTCTATGGCACTATGTGTTTACATTACAGAGCTTTACTTAGTTAAAATACTTCTATTTTAGGTATATAATATATGGTCTATTGGTGAAGTAGCATTGATCACTTTGAGGTGGGGGATACATTTTGTCCCCAATGGAGATAAAAATAATTCAGCAGAGGCAGGGCTATGTAGACCAGAAAGGGGGAAATCCCACACATCCCCCCCAGAAAATCGCACCCTGCTTATCAGGATTGATCCTCTGGGGACTGTGAATTTCTTTCAGTATGGACCAAAGTGATGGACTGACCAACCAACATTGGCATTGCTGAAGCCTTGTAGCTAGCGTGGCTAAAAAAAAAAAAAAAATCTACATTCCAGAATTAACAGCTCTGGTAGTCTGAATCCACAGACCTCAATATGACCTCATTGGAACTCATTTCTACCAAATAAATAGTCCCAATGAAAAGTGTTGATGGTGAGCTCTGTGGACTGGCCTCAGTAATGGAAACATTAAACATGTTGCTGCTGATTCTTCCCTTCACTATCAAAGAGTATGTCCAAACCTATGTAGCTGCATAGGTGATTAGAAAACCTCAAAAAGGCAAGCTTACCATAAAAGCTGTTTTGCATAAAGGTGCATGATCTACTATGTAGTTATGTTGCCCTTTATTTCCCCTTTCAATGACTGTTCATGCAGCTGAATGCCACCCAGGCTGGCTGCATGTTACTGCTTTGCTCGTGAATTAGCACTTGGACATATCCTACCACATGTGTCCAATTAGAGTTCCAGTAATCTGAATTGGCACACACATCCTACATAATTTGGGTTGCTGCAATGCAGCCTATGGCTTTCCTATGATGTCTAATTAAATTGTAAGACACGAGTAATTGCAATAATAAGTAATATGTTTAGATTATGCAGAAGTCGGTCCAGATGTAAAACATCTGTTGTGATCATGCAGTTGTGCTTTTGTTGCTTTACATGGTATTGTGAGAGCTGCTGTCAAATATGTTCATATCTCTGATGTAAATTCCAGGCTGTAAGAGTGTACTGTATGTGCTAATAGCCACATCTCTCCCCTGCCTTCCCTACAGATTGTAAATTCAAAGAGAAATGACTGCATTGTCCCATGTAAAGCAGGGAGTGCTTTTGGCCTGTTGGCAGATGGAGTCACACAGTAGCATTATTGTACGGTAGAACAGCCATGAGACTGTTCAAAGACATCTCTCACTGAGTAGGCACGTTATCAGGGAATTTTTGCTTTACATGTCTCGTATGGACCAACACATGGCGCGTAGATACGAGAGAATGCCACCTGCCCAGTCGAGTAAAAGCATCCGAAAGAACCCACAGCGGGGCGGCCGAGGCTAGGAAACAAGAAGCCTGCAGTCTAGCCGGACATTTAGGGATTCAGCATCAGGAGAGTGAGGGAGAGTAATGATATCAAACTGGAGATAATCTGCACAGACCAGCGTTTGACCTGAGCCAAGCTTCTGCAAGCACACAGGTATGTCTTCAGTGATGAAGCTACACGCTATATGTGTTTTTGTTTCTACTCTTTTCTCTGTCAAAGCTTAAAATTAAAGCCTAAGTTACACCTGGGATGAGCAGGAGCCTTCTGGGGCCTAATATGGGCACTGAGCTTCAATTGGATGTACCCAGGAAAAGATTTGGAATGAGGCATCAAACAGAAGGAGATAGCGTTACCGACAGATCTGGCAGGTTAAGCAACACATTTGCGAACTTTAATGAGTTTATTCTGCTGCTGTGCGCAAAATGGTTTTAAGATGTCATTATGAATTCTTGAGGCGGAATCTGTCTGATACTTTGGTGGGTTTGTGACACGGCTTAAAGGGATTGAGTACATGAGCTGTAATCCATGTTCAGACCGAGATGATTCTCATCTTTCTAACCTTTCATTGACATTCATACCTGTGCAAAGCATGCGCAGCCGCTGCTGCGCTAAGACTTCAAAGGCTCGGATGGAATATTGTTGCACTGTACATGACAGGATCCTGTTTGCTTTAGGAAACAGATTGGGTGAGCCTGCAGTTTATATTAAAAGATCAATACAGGCAGCTACATTTAGCCTCTAATTAATCACGCTGACAAAGAACAGACACTATTTGTCTCAAGACTTCATACGTTTATATTTTTGTTATCAAGATCCAACCACTGTTCATCACGAGCCACAAATATAACCCTGACACGCCGAAATGAAGCCATGCAGCTGGCGAGCTGGGACGGGAACATGGTTTCTAGTGATGGATCAGTCAACAGCTCCTGTGGATAGTACTCTTCAGAAACCTATTCCAGTTATTTGGAATATTTCAATGACATAACTACAAAGTGAAACATTGTGAGCTGAGGATATGTCCTTGTCATGGACAGCACTTTTCTTCATCCTGACTATAATCCTTAAAGTAATGTGCCACCTTTACTGTGGCTGTCCAGTCAGTAATGATGGTACCTGTAGTTTCTTGAAGAACTGAATTCCCCAGTGTGTACTACTTTGACTGAGACAGTGAGTTCTCCTGCGCGCAGAGCCATGGCAGCTTTATCTTTTTTAGTTGACAAAATAAACTCAAATTCAAGGAATGGTGAGAGACTCGGTTGTTCATGACTGCGTCACACCCCGCCTCCTCCCTGCTCCAGAGAGAGAGAGATGGAGAGAGGGTCTATGGTCTTTTAATTAAGTTTTACGGTATATGAGATTATTTTATGTGTTTATTTTGTAATGTGTCGGTATGTAGAGCTTTTAAAATATATGTTTATGTTGACATTAATATACATTTGCAAGTAGTTATGTCTCTCGTTGTATTGGTTTGTCCTCATATTAGTCTATATCCATGACGTTCCACTTCCGGGATTGCTCCGGTGCCGCAGGAAATTCCGCCAGATGCATGTCTTTTCACCGATGTTCGTTTCCTTCCGCTTTCTGTGTCGGCGTTCTAAACTACGGTGGATTTATGAGGACTATGGTTAACTGCTCCTCAGATCTCTGCAGGGTAAATCCAGACAACTACCTAGACTATCTGTCCAATCTGAGTTTTCTCTCGCAGAACTATTTTGCAGCAGCTCCTTTCAGAGCTTAGTGCCGCCCAAGAGGATTGTGATTGGTTTAAAGAAATGCCAATAAACCAGAGTACATTTTTCTCCCATCCCGGAATGCTGTGTGGACTAGCCAGACCTTCGGGTCCGGCAAAGCGAGACTATCCTCGTATGGACATAATGCGCAAAGATATTGAATTTGAAAATATCTGGATTATGTTTTTTTTTTTGTTGAAGGAACATAGACTGATAACATCCTTTTACCATCATTCAAGACACAAATGACCTCACTCATTTCCTGAGAAGAAAAAAATGCATCAATGCATGGATTTGTCTTTTTAATCTAACAATATTTCCTTAGTTAAATGTGTCTGTTACCCCTTGCAGTGACTTTGAATTAACCACACAGTGAGGTGGCTTTAACATTGACTAAAAGCATATTTGGCATAATGATTAAATGGCTATGACTTTCCTTAACATACGAGTAGATCAATATGATGATATAGGCCTTCCACTCTAATGACTTTAAACCTGGTGGTCATAGGAATGTGCCCAACCATCTGGCCACAGTAATGGACTACACTGATATATCACACATGCTGCAAATACATATACAGTACAGTGTTTCCACCAATAGGATCCAATGTGTATGGAATGCAATTTAATTGGATAGTGAGTTAACCTGAGTTTAGACACTCATCTCACTAATCAGATTCAGAGTTTGTATGAAAAGACAGTGACAAGCTATTCTTTTCTACAATTCTAGTTCTTTTTATTCTGACTTGGCAGAACAAGGCTCCCCTTTCCTGATTAGACTTTGGGTGTTGTAATGCAACCTTTCCTGAAGAATGTAATGACCTCACACATCATGCAGATGTTTTCAATCAATATTTGTTGACGTCAAAGCCCATTAGTTTGCTAATTACATTTGCATAAACATTTCACCGTTTTATATTTACTATGCTAAATTGGTTTTCATACAGTTTATATACGGTGGCCCTCAAGTGCTCACACATGTTTGGTGTAAATACTGTTTGGCCTAAGTAACAATGCATACATATACATCCACAGCCAATCACATGCTGTAAGAGTGTGTATTCATGACCACACACGCATATGCAAACAAAATATCAGAGCATTAAACAGCTTGCATTCCCCACCAGTGACTTGCGCAGAGAAACAAACATTTATGTGCCTCCATAGCAGGCCAACCCTGTTTGTTTGGTGGACACCCTGGCCTGATGTAAACAAGCTATTACACTTTGTTTAATGAAAGGTATGATTTGGACATTTTAAGAGGGTTGTTCTGCTTGTAGCCCCGTGTAGCCACAATTTAGAACTTCTAAATGGCTGTGGTTTGGCTGGCTGTCACCGGTAGATCCACATAATTAAGTAATTGTTAAACCTGGCAGGAAAGGACTTGATGCAATGAATGCGCTCTCTGGCGGCCAGTACATTCAAAGGCTTTCATTCTTTTTTTAGACTTTTATAAAGCCTTAACACCATTGAACATGGTTTTCTTATAGAATGCCTCAAGCTGTTTGGTTTTAGGACAACATTTGTAGAGATAATTGATATGTTTTATAAGGGATTTAATAGTTAAATTTCAACAGATCTCAAAGATTTGATATAAAGCGAGGTGTCCGACAAGGTTGCCCTATTTTGCCTTTTTTATTTATTTATTATTATATCTTAACAGCGATGAAGACCAGCAAGCATGAGACAGTAAGGATGATTATTATTAATACCATGTCAAATTCATTTTATTATTTACACTAAATAGGGTAGTTAACTAACTAGTCTCACATTGCCAGACCTTCCTCCACAGCGGTGCGGAGGAGGTTCTGGCTAGTCCACACAGCATTCCTGGATGGGAAAAAAACGTGCTCTGGCTTATTGGCATTTCTTTAAACCAATCACAATCGTCTTGGGTGGCGCTAAGCGCTGGACGGAGCCACGGTGCCTCTGCTTAATAGTCTCAGGAAGGAACTTGTTTTGGTGGAACATGTGTACGTTCAAAAGTAGTTTTAGTCGTGCAACAGAAAACTCAGATTGGACAGATAGTCTAGCTAGCTGTCTGGATTTACCCTGCAGAGATCTGAGGAGCAGTTAAGCATAAGCCTCAGAAATCCACCGGAGTTTAGAATGCCAACACAAAGAAAGAGGAAGGTGACGGGACATCCAAAAAGAGTGACATCCGGTGGAATTTCCGGCAGATTGAGCGCAACCGGAAGTGAAACGTCGTGGATATAGACTATTAACTAACTGACTAAATCAGTCAAAAGAACACTCCACTGAATTAGCACTGCGCTCCTAAACCATTGTGGTGCTTACAGTTTAAAAATTCAATTCAAATTCAAAATCAATTCCATAATATTTACAATGCTAACCATATTAGTTTAGGGTGTCAGCTGGCTAGCAATTGCTGATTAGTAATGAAAAGAAAGCGATGTAATAGTAATAGCAGAGATACTACAGTTGGAGAAGCTAAAAATTAAATAATTAAAAAAAAAAATCTAGCTGAGTTAATTTATATAAATTTAAAACCACAAGTTAGTGTCAGAGGTCTTTCAGATTCTCACAGCACAGCTTCTATTTTCAGACCTTCAATTTAGATAAGGAAAAAAATTGTTCTAAATTGAGAGCCAGAGGCCCCGTCTATCTGACATTCCAGCAGCTTCTGCAGAGGCCTTTTTTTTTCACAGCAGACATTTCAACACGTCAGCTGCATTAATTAATGATGGCTGCATTTCTCTCAGGTGTGTTGCTTCCAGGGCCCTAATGTTGTCCATGCTGTAGTCTTCCTGGGATTCTTCCATGTAAGAGAGCCATCGCTAATGTTACTACATTAATATTGGCAGAACATTAACATTCATATTGTTGTGCTTTTCCTGCTGTGACAAGTCAAATGTCTGCTGCATGTTTTGCAATCTTTCTGAATGTATTCAGTACAGGCCCGGATTGAGAATTCATGGATTGAGTTTATTGGTTGCTTGGGTTTTTAGTTTTTTGGGGGGTTTTGTGTTCAGTCATGGCACTGGGATGAAATCATAGTTGAATATCATGGATGGTGTCCCTAGGCTGCCTCTGCACTCGCAGCTCACTCTTTTTGTGGATTTATTTTTTTCCTGCAGTCCACCATTCTCTACATTCACGCAGCCCACTATTTAATTTTTTTTTTTAATTGACAAAATGCATCATACAAAGAATCAGGTAAACAACAATAGCACGTAAACATCAAGGCTAATTTTTAAAAATATGTATAAAATCGAGATAATACAAAAAATATATAAAAATAGCATACATTACATAAAAATATTAAAGAAAAAAAAGAGGTATAAGTAAACATAAAAACACATTTAGTCAGAGGTTTCAGGGAAAAAAAGCTCTACAGTTTTCCACAAGTTGAATGCTTTCTTTGTTGTTTTTCATGCAGCCTGGGTGCAGTCTGGGTAATAATGACTATGTACAATACGGCACCTTGCTAAAAAACAAAAACCAACCGTCACCTCGTACTCTTGGCGTCAGCGGTGCGAGTAGAGGATGCGACCATGAGCAAAAAGAAGCAATAAAAATATAGATAATAGAAATCTCAAAACCAGCGACAATTTTAAAAGAAAAACTCTAGAAAGTGACCGGGCCAGATGGACTAAACTGAGCAACTTTTTAATTTAAACCAGCTCGCAGTTTGAGAGTGAAACTCCAAATGAAGACAACTGAGACGGGTAAACTAAGCTAGTTAAGAGCAGTGCAGGATGCTAGCGGTCACGCAAAACATAATACAACGTTGCCTGCGAACAAGCATTTATGTTTATAAATCAAACTTTATCTTGTAGCTCCACAGCAGTCAGCAGCAGCTAGCAGCAGTAGCTACTAGTCCAGTTTGCTGCTAACAGTGACAATGAAGAGCCAGTACCAAGCAGCAGCTATGAGCCCAGAACTTGAGTGGGCAGGTAGGATTGCTCATTGAGTAAATATTATCAATATATATATATATATATATATATATATATATATATATATATACATACACACACACACACACACACACACACACACACACATAAAGAGTATAGTGTAGATCTGCTCTTTATGAAAAATGCCCTGAGATAATTAATAATGCCAGATAATTCGGCACTAGGTTAATGGAACTGACTTGACTTGATCAGAAAGCTTTGTAAAAAGGGGAGATCTGTGCTGTGAATTATGACAATTTATAAAATGTGAGTTAGTGTCAGAAGCAGAGCCAGTAGTGTGCATTAGGGATAGCTGTAAGCTGTTATATCACAGTGTGTGAACAAGCAAACATGATCAGATTAGTTAACAATATAATCACTTTCTATCCTTAAATGTTGCTAGTGACCCATTATGCCTTTTATCCTTGAAGGTAGGTAAATATACTAAGCTCACGACTGAAAGGGAATAGAAAGTTATATGAAATGTTATACAAAGGAAAAAATAGATTTTTCAATTCAATTTTATTTTCATTGACACAATGTGCAGGCACATACTGGATGTAATTGTGTCATTTCTTTCCAACAAACACAGTACACAACACATACACAGTAGAGTAAAAGGAAGCACATTATTAACATTATCAACATTATTTACAGGCTCAGAATTATTGTGAATGATATTATAAACATGTTTCATATTCTGTAAATGTACCTGTGCAAATGGCATAGTATATATTAAAGTGCAGTAACAGTAGGAGGAAGGAGCAGAGGGGAGGGATCTAAGTAAAAGGTGTTACGGTGTCATTAGAAAGTGCAATACATTTCATTGTATTCTTTGTTTCTTTTTGTTTCATATTTATATGATTTTTTTTAAATTTCATTTCAAGGTTTGGATGTCTGAGCTAGGGCTGAACGATTTTGGGGATACATGTAATTGTGATTTTTCTTCCAGATATTGCGATCACGATTCAATTTGCGATTTTTCTAGCTAAAGTTCAATATTCCCTGTGTAAGAGATAAAACATATCATGGAGCATTATAACATGAGACACCATCAGAACTGCTCTATAATCTTATGCAGGGATGAGAACATGGATATTTCTTTTAATATGCATGGAACATTAAACAATCAAACACAAACGCTAAAGTTATAATAATAATAAAAAATATTCCAATAAAAATATCAGTATTTTCCTGTAAACTGAAATGTCTGATATGACTCAGATCAACAGCAGCATTTACATATTACACCTTCTACTCATGTTAAAGGACGATTCTGGCGCAAAACGAACCTAGGGGTTAATAACGGATGTGTACCCACTCTGTCATTCTCTGGGACATGTTTTCATGCTAATTGATTGTGTTTGTAGCTGGAACGAAGCTGATTAGCTTACAACGCTAGTATTCGGGGCACAGGGAAAGTA
Organism: Sander lucioperca; assembly: GCF_008315115.2. Taxonomy (NCBI): domain Eukaryota; kingdom Metazoa; phylum Chordata; class Actinopteri; order Perciformes; family Percidae; genus Sander; species Sander lucioperca. Next base: position 17,008,895 of record NC_050177.1, read on the forward strand.
AAAATAAATCGCTATTTTGTACCACTAAAAAGGCTCAAAATATCACCAAGCTTCAAGGGTAGCATAATGAGGGTCCCTACATGTTAACCGAAGCATTGAGAACATTGTAAGTGTACAGACAGTTTATTGAACGAAGAGCTGCGGGAGCTCCGTGAAAGGGCTACGAGAGAGAGAGCTATGCCACAACAGAGCCGCATCTGAACATAGCAGGTGTCATATCTGGCCAACCATTGTTCAGTTATTACCTCGCTGATGTTCAGGTATTGGCTACAGTTACTGTACGTTACGAGTGTTGTGACTCCTAAAACATACCTAACATAACATGCCTAAAATAACATGTCGCTTAAACACAACGTCGTCTGCTTATTATCCTATATTTAGACATTATTTGCGCAGGTGACCTGTGATGACAGGACACGTGGCTCCCAGGAGATTTGTGACACGAGTGGGGTTCTGCCATTATTCCCGCTCTATGCACTGACGTGTGGTATGAGTCTCCTACAAGTCTGCTTTCATTTGTGTATACTCTTCATTTTTATACGTGTAAGCCTTCATCATTCATCATCTTACACATACCTTTACTAAGCTTGCAACATGTCATGCTTTCTTCTCGTAACTGCTTTGTATTCTTTAGGTCTTAATATGACAACAGTTCAGGGTCTGTTTAAAGTAATAAAAGTGAATTTAATCAATTCCAGGTCGTGGCAAGGTTGTTAGTCTGGAAAAGTACGAATAGTTTGTTGCTTGTTTAAACTTTACCAGACCTTATGCATAGTTTACGTAGTTTTAAGCCTGCTCTGTTTTGGCACATGTTGGAAGACCTAGAGAAATAGATGATCGATTGGTCTGTTTGCCGTAGCAGCGCTCCTGCTTGGTCTTTGGCCCTGTGAGTCCTCTCACCCTTGGCGGAGGCTTTGGAAGCTGCACAAGCCCTCTGTGTGCTCACCACTCGGATTAATGGCTGTTTTGGCAACATATGAGCTCATGGGTAATTGGCTGAGGTGATGTTTCCTGTTGAATGCTACCTGGATCTTTTGTGGTCGTCTTCATGGTTGGTCGCTTCCCCTGCCACTAACACTGGTAATTGAGCAGCACTTTTGTGACACTGCTTGTGAACCGTGAGGAGGAAGTTACATGTTTCCTCAAAGTGTCATTGGAGAGAATGATGTGACATGGAGAATAGTTTCTTTCCCCGAGGCATGGTGGAACTTTTTTTATGTTAGCTACTGTGTTCGTTCCTTTGATGACGGCCTTGTTTTTGAACCTTTGTCTTTCAGTTAAACTGTAAAGGCCATGGACCAACCTATTGTAATTGCTCAGCACTAGCACAGCAGTATGATTCATATGTCATCATTGTGTAGGGGTGCAAGATATATCGACTCAATATCGTTATCGCAGTATCACGCTGCGCAATATTATATCTAAGGATGCAAGATATATCGACTTAATATCGATATCACAATATATCGAAAGTGTCGCAATAAGCATACAATATTTTGTGGAGCGCTGCGTCCCATCTGTTGGTTGGGTGGCTTAGTTGCGTTCGATTTACAGCCCGCTTGAAACACTATAATGATCATGTTTCATTGGCCAGTTACCGTGCCTCCTGCACATGTTAGTGCACGTCAACGCACGGGTCCACTACGTGACAAACCCTATGTAGTGTACCACGTGTGTGCATATGTCGAAAGAGTGACAGTGTAAGTGAAGAAATTGATAGAGTCAACAAAACGGAACAAATCGGAGAAGCAAAAGAAAAGTTGTGTCCTGTTCTCTTTATATATTTTATACTGTCCAACCAGTAAAACATGTCCTGTTCTGTAGACATGGTCCTTATTTATTCATTCATGTTGGACCAGTCCAATATGATCAGTTGAAATAAACCTTGTGTTGTAAGAAAACTTGTTTAATTTGTTGTTAATCTATTTTGATGCGTTTTACCTTAATAATATCGTGCAACCCTATCATTGTGGCACCCTTTCCCAGGGCTGTAGTAGCCTACTGACTCCAGACCCTTTTCTGTTGTCTCGGATTCGTGTAGGATTCGTTGGTATTTGGTCTTGGACTCGCCAAATATTCTTGTTGGTCTCGACCGAGTCCAGCACTATATGCTTCTTTTCTAAAGTAATTTCCTCCTTCAAAACAAAATCATTGATGAAGCGCTCTCGTTCAGAAAACAGGTACTAGTTTATCCAAAATCCATCTAGAACGGGCATTGAGATTGGTCGCCTGGTATACGCCTGGCTGCATCATATACCTAGTACCTCAATCATCAGGTATCAGTCTGTTTCATTTTGGCCACAGACACAATGTCAGAGAGCACTTTGTTCTATGAATTCTCCAGGACAAGTAATAAGTTAAAGAATGGAAACATTTGCATTTTATATTTTAAGTAAATAATCTGGCCTAATTTAATCCTATAGTGTTGTAACTCTGCAACTTTGATTATTACAATAATACAGTAAAATGATCATCTTAAAATAGAAGATATACTGTCTCTCACATCACATCAATTATGAACAGGTAAGTGAGTGGTCTGGAAGGGGATTCTTTTTCTTTTTTTTTCTGTCTCGGTCTTGACCGTCTCTCATTTGGAGTCGGCCTTGACTTGAAACTCTTTGCACTCGGTCTTGACTCGGTCTCCACTAGTCCTGGTCTTGGACTCGACACATTTGGACTTGACTACAGCCCTGCCCTTTCCTCCCCTTCAGCCTCACCAGCCCTCTGTTCCCCAAGCCCCTACATTTTCATGACAATCTCCAGGCATTGTCATTCCTCAGCTGTCCAGCAGATGCCCTCAGAGTTTCCTGCCCTCACCTGCTCCTCCCTGCACACCTGGCCCTCACAACATCATTAAGTCTTAAAGTAGGGCTGCACGATATGACCTGAAATCAAAATCACTAGTAATTACACATTTTACCTCGATAACGATAAATGAACGATAATTTCATTTTTGTGTGATTTGTTTTTGTCCTCATAGTTCATTGGCGAGGTTTGTAAATATTGTAAATATGCTCAAATACGGAAGGTGAGATTGTTTCTTTCTAATTCAAAAGTGCTTATTTTCGTGATTTTAAAATAATTGAAGGAAACACACAAAGCGGGAACTATTATGGCTATTTATTGAAAATGTATAAAATTGAAATGAAAGCACACATTGCTTGAAATGAAAATGTCTTGTGAAAAAAGTCACGTTTTAGTTTTATAAAAATGATTGAAATTACAGTCATGGGAAAAATACGTCGATAACAGCTTCAGAATTTCGATGTTGATAATTAATCAACTAATCGTCCAGCCCTACCTTAAAGCATGAAATGCAGCCGGGAAGGCAGGGTTTCTTTGACTGTTTGATCTGCCTTGTAGTTGCCAAAATTTACCCCTAACTGAACCTTGACCATAGCAAAGTCCACCTGCTCTGCTTCAGTGTCTGCATCTGCTGATGAAGACTAGATGCATTTTAAATGCATCTAGTAAGTGGACCTTGAGTTAATCGTTTTTTTTTTGTTGTTGTCTATAACTAGTGTTTTGAAGATCCAGAATGAATTTTAGTGGACCACAATGGAAATAAGCCTTGGGACATTGATGCGTTTTTTTATGCTCGGTGATTTTTAATCCGAGCTATGTAATGACTTCTGTGCAGTGTTATATGTGTTTTGTTAAATCAAACAAACACAGGACTTTCACCCAGGAGACCGGGCTCAGGTTACCTTCCCACCAAACACGCCCCTAAACACGGACACACATACATACATACAGATACGTCTCGCTTTATTAGATAGATGTGTGGTCACATTAGAAGGTAGGAATAAATGGCCATATGGTCGTATGGTTTGGTGTCATAGTCCAACAAATCACAGATTTGCCTATATGAGTAATTCTTTGCCAAATGAGTATTATGCTATAACTCTAGGAGAAAATTGCATCTGCCGTCGGAAAGAATCATAAATCAGACCATTTTATGAAGCCATTTTTGTTTTACAAACAAAACATTGAAAATCTGTGGAAGTGGCCCTTCGTTGAACCTTATTACTGACCAGTGGTCAGGTACAAAATTATCTGTGACCTCATTAAGAGTTCGGCCCACTTTACACAGGTTTGAACTTCTTTCTCAGGCTCTCTTATTTCATTCCTTATGCAACTGCCTCTATCACTTTTCTATAATGTACATAAAAATAACACATCATGAATTCCTTTGAGGATAGATTGTCAGAAAGCATGCATCTTTATCACTCAAGTCTTTGCAAAAGCTCCATGAAAAAGATGATAATACATCCACTAGGACTAAAGACAATCAGCACACTGAACGGAAGAGGAATAGTGAAATGAGTGCATACAACACACATCCTCATATGCATAATAGAAACTAACAGAACCCACAAAGCCCTGGGCAAACATAGCAGAATAAGATTGTTCCGTTGTAATGGGAGGCTTGTGATGTTTGGGTACACGGTGTGCCTGTAATAACAGTCCAAGTAGGAAGAGGTCTTGGGTTCTCCTGGTTTGAATCCTCTCAGTGTAACTCTGCCTTAAGCAGCCTGCATACGTAGATCAAAATAACAGGGCTAAAAAGGAGAAAGAATGGGCACTGGTCTGGATCAATGGACATAGACGAGGCTGGGAATTCATCCACTGGCTTACAGCCGTGTTGTTTGTATCCTGAAGCAGATATAGATGTAAGGGGTAAGGGTGTGTGTCATATCAAAAACACTCAATCAGTCTTGTTCAAATCGATTCACTGCTCTTTCCTGCGAATATTATTCATAAAGCTGAAGAGTAATCTTGTTTTCATGCTTATGGTTACAAAAGATGCTCTCAATACTTCAGTCTAAAGAGATAATGAAAATTGAGGTTATTGCTGTTGTTGTTGGCTGTTTCCGCTTACAGAGAACTTGATGCTGTCATTAGAGTAGCTGAGAGGAATGGCATGACTTCACGTCAGCGTCATTTCCTTGGAAAGGTTTTGTAGTCCTCTTATCACATGGGAAAGTATGATGTTTACAGGATCTATTAAACCATGCAGGCCGGCCGTGTTTCTTCAGTAATTCAGCAACTTAATGAAGTACTATACATCATGAAATACAGATTATTATTGTGCCATCCAATCAGGGTGGTTGGATATGAAACCAGAATACAGATGATCTTAATTCATCTCTGTCTCAGATTTATATCTGCTGACCTCTTGTTCATTCTTCCAAGATACATAAAGGAATATGCATGCTGAGAGTGTGTGAGTGTCTTAAGTCTGTGTTTTTGTGTTTGCTTGTGCAAGATAGTAAAATCAGATGGCCTGCAAAGCCCTCAAGCAATGAAGTGCTCGTCTCTGCAAGCAAGCTGGATTGGAGCTAGCAGGCCCTTTGTTTCCTCTCTTTAATTGTGTGATATCACTCTGCACCAGCTTCAAACACTGGATCCACATGGTTGCATAATAAGCTCAGGATTTTGGCTCTAAGGTGCAGAAATCAAGTCTTCTTCAATTAACTGGAACATGGCCATTTCCCTGTTGTACCCTCTCCCAGATCCCACTGGGAGTGGCAGAGCTGTTGGCACTCTGTGGGATCCACATTAACTGTGTGAACATTCTTGTCGTGCTATTCTGCTGTATCTATTGGCTGCCTGATTACATGCGTGTTTACTTGGCAGTTTGTTGCCCCGCCAAGCATCATGATCCCCGGGGATATTTGGAGCTTTTTAGGGGTTGTGCTTCATCGCTTTGATGCACTGTCAATCAAAGGGCAGAAACTAAACACACGGAGCTGTTCCACCGCAACTGATGCACAACACTGATGATGATGATGATAATGATGATTATGGTGGTGGTGGTGGTCAATCAGCATTTTGAACATTAAAAAAACACATATTTTATGTTTATCATTAAAGGGGTGATTAAGTGATTATGTAGGGTATTTTACACTGTTCCTTAAGGTCTCCTAATAGGGTATGTAACATTGGTTGGGCTGAAAATTGCCCGAATGCTATTTTATTAGGCCCTTAACTACCCTGTGAATATGGCTCTATTTGGAACAAGAGCTTTTCTTCCAAATATGGTATGCTCATGAATATTTAGATGAGCTGCGCTGATTGGTTTGAACGAACCCCATAGAAACACATTGGAGACGAGACAGCAGGTCTCATATTTCAGACACTGCAAAGTTATACATTGTTTGTCTACTATTTCGTCATTAAATTCACTTCTGAGACTTTTTTAAGCGAGAAATCAACTATATAAAGCTCAAATATGGGCCGTTTTACGAAAATTAATGGCTAATTGCAAATTTAGTAAGACGTGTCGGACTTTAGGAACTCCACACAGTCTGACGAGAAAGCGGCAACCTCCATACCCAGTGAAAGTCACTGGTTCTCGGTTACTGGACGACCGGGGCTCGGGGCTCCGCGGATCTCCGGAGCTGCAAGCTAGGCTATGTGTCCCATTTAATAATAATCGTTGCTACACTTTCGGCATAACTTTCGTATATTTACAGTTTGAATTTCGTCACGCCACTTACAGAACATGTACCCCAAGGTCTTATAAAGCTTACTACGGTGTCTGATTTCAATTTAATGCATTTTTGTGAGCATTAGGGATTTCGTTAGCTGCTACTGTCCCTCCAATTCTATGTTTACAGATTGCAGCTAGTTAGCTTCACTTTCGGCATAACTAAAGTATATTTACAGTTTGAATTTCGTCACGTCACTTACAGAACATGTACCCCAAGGTCTTATAAAGCTAACTATGGTGTCCGATTTCAATTTAATGCATTTTTGTGAACATTAGGGATTTTGTTAGCTGCTACTGTCCCTTCAATCCTATGAATCGCGGCTAGCTGCAGGCCCTGGAGCTCCATCAGGGCCTCGGCATTTTGTAGTCCAGTAACCCAGAACCGGTGACTTTGCGCGGGTATGGAGCGCCGCTGGCTTCCCTTCGTGACGGAGATCCAGCTAGCTCGCAGCGAGCCGGCCGGGGTCTATGAAGTAAGAAACTGAGCTCCTGCTGAACTGCGACACACAGTCGGACAAAATTTGCAATTAGCCATCAATTTTCATAAAACGGCCCATATTTGACCTCTACATAGTTGATTTCTCGCATAAAAAAGTCTCAGAAGTGAATTTAGTAATGCAAGCAGGCGAACAATGTAAAAAGTTTCAAGATTTGTGCGACCTAGATTTAGAAGACTAAGCTGACCTCAGATCAGTGGTGTAGCCTATGTAAATGTTTGGGCGTGACAAAGATAGAGACTAGAGCCAAATAAGGAGGAGCCGCCGAGTTGACATCAACTCGGCGGCTCCTCCTCATTTGGCTCGTTGAGATTTGCCCGTTTTCAGAGGCAGTTTCAAATTGTGAGATTTGCAGAGGAAAGAGGTGTCAATGGGATTTTGAGGTTCTATGTATGTCCTACTTACCCACTAAACTGTCATTATTCAACTATGACAAGGTAAAATCGGTTTTGCATTCAATCACCCCTTTAAATACACTCAGTGGTCCAACAACTGCTCAGCATCAATTCCACCTTTACCAAGTTTATAAAGGTCAGTTTTTGTTTCCGTTGTTGGAAATGTGTAGACGTGTTTATCACTCAGGTCAGAGTTAAAGTTATACTGAGAGGTGTTTCCTGTAAGTCCTCCCTGTACAGTACATGAAGGGGACAGAATATCAGAAACACCTCTCAGTATAATGCAGTCCAGGACAGCACCACCACCAACAATATGACCTCAATGCCAATGCCAAACATGTAAATATTAATAACACCTCACAAACACACAAACTGAGCATTATGATAAAAGCCGACTTCGTGGTTCAACAGTTATACGGGTTGTATTAGACGGTTTACTTAATAAAGTTGATCTTGTTTAGCATTATCATTCTATCTCTCTGTGCCAGGGGGCGGTGTCCAGGCTGGGGCTGGGAACAGGACGGCCAGGTGAAACCAGTCAACAGGTAGGACTTCTGTCAGCTCACATTTGTTTAAAGGAATACTTCAACCAAAAGGATCATGCGTGTACCAGTTACTCACCCCTGGTTACCTTGACTTCTTGAAGAAAATGGACAGATTGTGTCACTTTTCAATATGTACAAACACTCTTTGTTGGTACATCACTTTGTGACATGGAAGCCATATTTCCACTGTTTACCTCTGGACCGGCAGTGTTCGGGAGAAACTAGGTACATGTAACAGCGTTCCATAATTTAATTACAAAATAAAGGTAACTGTTACAGTTACTGGGAAAACATGTAATTAATTAGTTACCTATGAAAATGTTCATTATATTGGGGGTTACATCTGAATATTTTCTGTAAAAAGCTAGGCTATATGTGGAATAATATAAATATAAATTCTTTGCATGATTTTTATGTGCACTATGTCTTCCTTTGCCGTTTAAAGCTGTTTAAAGTTTGATGCAATTGTGATGCTTTTGATTGGTTCTCCTGTTTGAATTTACTGAGTTAAATTGCCTCTCAAGCTGTCTGAGAGTTGTCACTATGGCTACGGATAAAAATGCATTCCAGTGCTGGAAATATGAAAAACATTTAAAACAAAAATCTGAGAATGTTTGCCAGGGGTCAAAATGCTATCGACGTCGAAAATGTCGATGTCCAACCTCAGGAAATATCTGCAGGTATATGAGTTAAGTTTGCTTACAGTAACTGCTAGCAGTCACGTTAGATAAAGTAGTGAAGACAGTGTTTCCCACAGATTAGAAAGCAATTTGTGGCGTGCAGGGACACACACACACACACACACACACGCGCTTTTGCATGCTGTCCTCCTCTCCTACTCTTTCTTCAATGCCTAACAAATCTATCTATTTTTCTCCCTGACCCTGTCTTTCTGCTTGAGCAGCACTGGTTGAAGCCTGAAAATATTGTAAACAAATTAATAACTAATTACACTGGTCGGACTTTTCAACTCTGTTTCAGACTGATACCTCCGGTTCAGGCTGGTCCTCATCCTCAACACGTGCCTTTTTCAGTCGTGGAAAATACTTTTCAATACTCATCTGGATTGCAGCAGCAGACATTCAGTGTAAGAGTAAAAAAATGACATAACATTATTTATAATACGTTTATTTGATTCACAGCTGCTACATATAGTGTTTTGACCTCGACAACCCAACTGCATTTTACCGCAAACTTGCGACTAGCTAACTTTCTAAAGCAGGCGCAATCGCTTGTTTGCTAAGAGTCGGGTCGGGACTCCAACATTAACACACAACATTGTATTCAGAATATAAAATATTTTTATAGCACTTTTTAATGTGTGATTGTGTAAAGGTGTTCACAAGATACCAACCTTTTGTGAACTTGTGAATTTCGCCAGCCGTCTTCTCTCATTTTGAGACAGACGCTGTGTGCACGGAGGGGAGGGGCTGTGTGTGTGTGTGTGTGTGTGTGTGTGTGTAGCCTATGTGAGAGAGACTGGATCTCCCCGATCATATCCTATTGTCTCACCCCATACCATCGCAACCCCTAAAATTGTATTTTTTTTGTTTTTCAACACGATAGGCCAGTAACCAGCTCGGTGCATCTTCCCACTGCTTTCAATGACTTGCAAGATGTTGTGAAGTATCCTGGCATCCAACAACCTTTGTTTTGCTCATTATTGTCTGCCAGGGACAAGAATTAGTCGATGATTGATAATTCTCCTCTTTGTTCAGACATCAACCTGACGCTTTACAATTGTTGTGTAAAATGTATTGTTAACCTCCAAAATGAGTTGATAAAAACACCATGATTCGAAGGTGTTTGCAACACCTTGTTTTATTAGGTGTCAGCAGGATCATGTCATCAACGTAATGTTTGCTGAGTCATCCAAGATGTATCAGATGGAGCTGAATCCATTGCTTTCCAGGCATGAATGTCACTGGAAAACTGGGAGACATGACTACTTCTATAGTTATATTTATTTCAACATAAACATGACTTTTAAAAGCTCGACATACACATTACATAATAAACACATAAAACAATGTCTTACATACAGTTAAACTTCATTAAAAGACCACAGACCTCTCTCCATCTCTCTCTGTAGAGCAGGACATGACGCAGATTACACCGCGTCACGGAGCTGTTCCTAATCTGGTCATAAACAACCGAGTCTCTCGCCGTTTCCTGAATCTGTCTGAAGAGCTCGGCGTCAGCCTTACCGACAGAAGTTCCTGAATCCCTGCGTCTCTCCGGTTAGACATTTTCGTTGCCATCTTCGTATAAATCCCCCTCCTTCTTCTTCTTCCCCCTTGGTTGTTTGCTTTCTTCCGGTTCGGAGCCAGCCACATGATAGAAATGTCATCAACACACCCACTTACTCGCTGTGAACTCTTCTGCTCAAGTTTAAGACACCGTTCAAGTGTGAGACACCGTGGTGCAGGCCTCCGTAGATGTCGCCCGAGCTACGAGCAGTCACACGGACGTTTATGCTCAATGCATTGTTCGTCGCGCTATTATCCAAAACACCAAGGGGAAAAGTAGAGAAGAAGTAGAGAGCGTAAGTAGAGGAAAGCAGTCTGCCTGGCAACAGCAGTAAACACATTCATGGTAAACACAACGTACCACCAAACATGACATTTATCTACTCTAATTATTAATGACTGTCGTTTATCTCCAAGTGGAAATTACTCTAACACTGTTAAGAATACTCTTTCCATGAGACGTATTTTTTTTAGCTTTTGACAGACGATCTTTCATGTTTTCCACACTCTTGTAGTCTTCCCAGCTGACCATGTTGAACTGAAAGTGCAGCACGCCCTGAGTTACAAAAATTCAGAGGTGCACGACCGCGCGCGGCAAAAACTTGCGGAGCCTTCGCGCTGAATATGAAGGACATGAAAGATGAGGTAATTTTTTTTTTGCATACCTCGCGCTGGGAACACCACGGCGACCATAAACCAACCTTGAATCAGACATTACACAGACTTCGTACAGAGGAGCTGAACGTCTAGAGTCATTGAGGGAGCAACGGTCCACAGACAGCCCCTGTTGTGATCCTTGTTTTTATTTTCACAATCGAACATCTTTTTTTTTTTTGCACTTCGGATACATATTTGAATTAAGAATATTCGTTGACAGCTCTATTCAGATGTACGTGAGCTGAGACTAATACCTGTCAGCTTTCAGTTTTTACAGTGCTCTTATTTTACAGTTTCTCACTTTACACTCTCACTGAAACAACTTTATTACCCAGAGATGATCTTGCATTCCCACAGTGACCACTGACGATACCAGAGCTGATAGTTTTTACATTCTGTCCCATGTGAAATATAATATAGACACGTATAACATCTCAGAGTAGTGATTTTATTTTTAGTCTGCAGGCATTTCAACATTAATGAAATACTCATGAAAGTACATATTCCCCCAATAAAAGTTTCCTCCCAAAATACCATCGTACATATCAATCTGCAGGAGCTGGTATTTTAGTTTGACTCTCAGTAGTGATTTTGGAGGCCTACTGTGTGCATTACCTGACAATGTCGTGCCTCTTGTCTGTGTGAGAAGAGAAGGAGTTCATGTCTGTAACATTAATTACAGTTTCCAAATGGCCTTGTGTGTCAGGAGACCTGTAGTCTATATATCCTTGACGTTCCACATCCGGGATTGCTCCTGTGCCACAGGAAATTCCGCCGAATGCATGTATTTTCGCCGATTTCCGTTTCCTTCTGCTTTCTTTTACAATTTTGTGATTGATTTAAAGAAATGCCAATAAACCAGAGCACATTTTTCTCCCATCCCGGGAATGAGGAGGGAATGTGGACTAGCCAGACCTTCCTCTGCTCCGCAGTGTGGATGATCTGGCAAAGCGAGACTAGGAGACCTGCAACATCAAATATCCCTCTGGTTTCTGTCTATGTATTTTATGTTAGCGTTTGTTCAATTCATATCCCTGGAAAGAAGCCTCATAGATCAGCCGTATGTACGTGGCACCTTGATGCTTTCAGTTTAGAGGCAGCTCAGATATCATGGCAGCGTCGTTTCATGACCTCAGAACAGTTAATGCATTTTACTGACAGCAGACGACTCCGTTTACAACTTCCTGTGGGTCAGAGGTGACCACAGAGGTCCAACAGGGCTATGTACCGAGCCATACAGCTAGATCGGGAGAGATTCTTTCAAATAACACGTTTTGAAAAACGGCCAGTGCATGTCATGAGATCACAGGGGATTATCATATCTCTGCTTTCTTTAATTCTCGTGATTGGGTGAATTGCTTGACCTATGATGGAGGGATGACAATGTGCACAGCGGGAGCAGAGAGTGAGTGAGTGGTAGCTGATGGCTTCACACTGTGATTTAGGAATCTTTTTAGGCTAAATGTTTCTATATATATCTCCATATATAAAATTGTTTCTTTCACATACAGAGTATATGATGTCCATACAATAGCAACATTCTTTTGCTATTTCTTATTTATTAATACTCAAAAGGAAAACTATCTCTGTCCAACTATCTTTCCGTAGCATGGCAAAGTGTGCACAGCCTTACATTGCTGTAGAGATTGACGAAACGTTTTATGTGTTTCATTGAGCTGTATCATTTTGGATGGGAGGAATATAATAAATGGGAGTGATTGGGGATTTCTCTATATTTAACAGTTAACACACAGCACCATTCCAAAATATAGCTGTGGAACATTCTTGTTCAGTGAAACATACACACACAAGACTTTGTGTCGGATTAGTTTAACAGAAGAAGCTGAGTGCCAGTCAAGATCTCAGGTGAGTCACAGGGTCAAGCCTGACTTTGTGACCCATGAATTATGTCAAAGAAAAAGACAAGATACAAGACGTAGCTAGTCATAAACAAGCTGAGTAATGAAGTTCAGATGGGAGGCCAAATCCCCGCTTCTCGTACCGCCTCTAGGCTGTGGGAGAAAACAGAGACGGGAGGCTGAGAGTAGAACAAAGTGTTTCGTTTGATGCCCGTAAATTCCCTGCTGAAAGAAAAAGTCATGCAGAAGAGCGAGGCTGTGTGGGGAGATAAGACGCTGTACTGGCAGCTGATCCCCTCAGCGTGCAATGTGTTAATGTTGTTGTTTTATCCAGTAAAAGTAAAACTGTTTTCAGGCAACGTAACCTGAGCTAAACATGAGGCCCAGAAACGTAGCCTACGTGAATACATAAATCAATAATACAGTTAGTTAAATCATTAAAATGCTGAGTTAAAAGAAGTGTGACACCACAAATAACTTAAAAACGTTGACAGCAATTTGAGTAAACTAGCTTAAAGCGTAACTCTCGCCAAAATGCAAATAGGGTCTTTTTGTGAATGTACCCGAGTCAAACTTTCGTTTAAAAGCATATTTAGGACGGAAGTGTTACATTTAAGATTTACCGTATTTTCGTTTTTCGGTCAAATGGCCTTTTGAATGGGAGTGCTAGGGGCACTGCGGGCTAAGTGTCAACGACTGCCTCTTTACCCATAAATCCTTGCATTGGGGTGCTGCTCCCGGTGACTGATTGCGATTACTTTCTCACTCTCGGGTGACTCAGGGTTCCATGGCTACTCGGAGAACACAACCCAAAACAAGTTGTGCGCATCACACTGGAAGGCCACCCTGTGACGGTTTCTCCATGTAATCTGCCTGCAGAAGCTTTCTCACTTGTAACACACTCTGGGAATCACTCCAGCGTGTGTTTTTGATGACTTTAAGCCAAGATAGCTGAGAGCAGTATAGGATCTGAGGTCCTGTCCCGGGACCCCACCTCTGACCTCTGGTCTCTTGGTGTTGACCTGGAGCCTAAAGTTCCCCGACACTGCACAGGCCATTTTAAAGGGGATTCCCTGTGTCAGCGACCTCCTGTTGCTATTTTGGGGATAATCTCTGTTCATTTGTCAACTTTCCTCTTTAAAGTGACATGCTCTAAAGTCCAGATAATGCAGCTGAGAGGGGGGCTGTGTCATAAAATGGACTATTTGGCACAAAATCTGTCAATTCCTCTGAGAGTTTTATTCTTCTTGTGTGTCTCGGGGATGATCTTGGAGCATCAGCGGGTGAACCGCTGCCCACCCACGGAGGCCTTTCTTGTGGGGAGAAGCTAGAGCGTTGTCTCCTCTCTGGATCTCTGAGCTGTCCCCCTGTAAACAGCCTCCCTGTAGCCGGGCCAGGCGGACCAGCAAACTGGATTACTCCAGCTGACAAAGCCATTCACTTCTGAAGAATGCAAATTTAGATTGTGAACGTTCCCTTTGCTTTATCACATTGGACAAACAGTGTTGAGTTATTGGGAGGATTATGAATAACTTTTTTTCTTCAGTGGAAAAAGGGAGATGTGGCCAAGACAGAGTCATCAGAGGTCCCTAAAATAGAGTGCAGTCTGAGAAGGAGGCAGAGAAAGGTGAACGCTGCTGGCTGCTGTGCTTCAGTTAAGCCCATTCTGCTTCAGTGCCCCAAAAACCTGATTCATTTCAGTGGAATCCTCCCCTGTTCTCTGGTGGATACAGCCTGTTTGGGTTTTCAGAGATGCTTCAGCTTTGTAAGTTGTGAAGCATTATTGTTTTCTTTTAATAAATGGCCTTTTATGTGGTGTTTAATGTAAATGTTTTTGTTGAAGCGTGCCTGTGTGCGTGTGATTACTTTGGCGATAATGGCTAGCATGGCCTCTTTTTGTTTACAGCTCTCATTGGCTCCTCACTCCCACACTATTCGTATGATTTGCTTATTCCTCTTCTCTCTCATGCCGTCTGAGTCAGCAAGGCATCTCCACGTGCACGAGCACATGTCAGGGCTGCGTCGAAGCACTGGACGCATAGTAGTAGCCTCCGTTCCCTTGTGTATTTATTATTTGCTAAAGATAGCTGAGCATTTGCATCGGCGATGTAAATAGAGATACTCAGGGCTGTTTCATTTATTCTGTCCCAAATCTCCACAGACAGTTCAGCATGGTTCCCATGACAGGGTCACAACAGTGCGCTGGGCGGCTCAGCCAGCCCCTTTTTATTTTATTTTAGACCAGAGGCTCATGGGAAAGCTATTTGGAGACCTTTTCCTGTCGGCCTCAGAAAACAGTGCCAGTGGTGTTAACAGGTGAATGTGAGCACAAGGCCTACAGCTGCGTATACGCTCTGGTTTGGTTGGTTTCTGTGTCGGCACGTATGGCTCTCTGTATGGATGCTCTGACTTACGTTACACACAGTCTCCATCAGCAGCACACACTGATCTCACTACCACTCTCTAATGAAGGCTTTGTACACTGTAGCCGTAATAATGGTCAATAAATTATTTACGGATGCCTCTTAGAGCAGTTATACGCCCTTAATCCTTGTTTGTCTGACCCGTTTTTTTTAAAGTTTCGTTATCAGAAATATGTGCTGCCATTCAAAATAATAAAATTGTTTCAAAACAGTATACTGACTAAACATTGGCATATACCAGTCTGTGATCCATCAACATATATTCATCTGATCTTCACTATAGGGAAAATAATTCATAATCTCTTTTTATTTTACTCCAACATGAGGTATAACTTCATGTACAGTAAATGAGGTTTATTGACCATATATTCCAAAAGTAAGTGTATAAAGTGCAGACTGGAGGGATTATGGAACATTCATTAATGGATTATTGGTACTAAATAGAAAGAATGAACACCAGAAAAAGAGATTTTTCAAAATCCAATTACTAACCCAAAAGTTGGCTCATAACTGATAGTTTAAAGTATTAGTAAACACATCATCAATCATTAATAATAATCATTAGCCACAACACTACACTTTTTGTGAAGGGTACCTTATTAGATAGTGGCATCGTGATTAACAGTTGCTAAATTCTTAAACTTTTAACTGTTAGTTTGTTTGCTGCTGGTTGTTATCAACAGTAATCTTCTTTATCACCTAAAAAAAACAGAAAATACAGCAAACAATGTCAACTAAACAAAGATGAGTGAATGATTGTGCCTAATAGCCCTGTTCAGTTGTAGCATGTACTGTGTAGAACAATATCATTGGATGAAATACTGAACTCGTATGAATGTATGAAGTTCAGTTCACACACACACACACACACACACACACACACACACACACACAAAAAACCACACATACTGTATAAACTGTCATACAAATACATGCATACACCCTGGACAGTGTGTACTCCAGTATTCCATTATACTATCAATGAATCAGTCAATCAGACTTTATTTATATATAGCACTTTTCATACATAAAAAAATGTAGCACAAAGTGCTTCATACAACACACACACACACACACACACACACACACACACACACACACACACACACACACACACACACACACACTAACACACAACTATACACATATAACCCAGCCCCATCCATTCACCCACCTACCCAACCAAATTGACAGAAATGATGTTATTCAAAGCAGGAACAGGCCGAACACCAGAGGCAAGACACTTAAAACCAAAACATACTTAATATATAACTAAATAAATAAATAAAAACTCTGAAGAATGGCTAAAAAGTACATCAACTGTAAATTGTTAAAACATAAAATACAGATACATAGATAACTAGAATAAAAACAACTTTTAAAATGAATTATAAAACTAACTAAAACAAACTACATATAAAGACAAGTATATCAAACTTACAACAAAGTATGTAAGTATAATCAGGACAATATACTTAAAGTACTAAACGTTCTCATGCAGTAAAAATGATTATTATTAAATATTATAGCATTAGATTATTGTTACTCAGTTTTGTGTCACAACTATTGATTATCATGGATTCATCTGATTATTTTCTCCTCTAATCGATTGGTTGTTCAGTAGTCTCAGTTTCCCAGAGTGCACATTAAACATGAAAAATGATTACTTTACAATGGAAAAACACCATCTGTGAAGCTGGAACCCGGAAATGTTTTTACATGAAAAACAACTCAAACCATCAAAATAGTTAATTTTCTGTCAAACGCCTAATTGATTGACCCACGAATCGTCTCAGCGGTAGAAAGCTCTATATGCTGTTGGGTAGTTACATTTATAACAAAGCATCATATTCTACAAGCACATTTGATTTGTAAATAAACTAGTAACTAAAGCTGTCAGACCAATGAATGAGCAGAATGTCTCTGTACTGTCAGAGAGAGAAGGCAGAGACAGATCCTAACCAGGTACAGGCTCAGAGAGCACAAACTGGCAACCCAAACAGGAAGACAACCAAGAGAAAACCCAACACTTTCTCCTACAATGTAGAACATTCAATGAAACCAGGAACATTTATTATAAGTTCAACGCTGTTAAATACTCCTGGGAGAAGCAGACACATCGTATCACTCACACAGTATACTGTTGTGCATATGTAATGAATATAAATCAAACTTAATGTTGTGTTAATGTTCATATTGCTGTTTGCTGTGTTCTGTCTGAACAACAACATTGTTATTGAAACTTTCATGGTAATAAAGCCCTGAGAGAGAGAGAGAGAGAGAGAGAGAGAGAGAGAGAGAGAGAGAGAGTTTCCCACAGTGCTCCCTGAGCAACATTTTTGTTGTGATCTGTGGTCAGTGAAGGCCATGCTGTGAGCAGCTCTCCCTCCTCTTCCTCACAGAGCCTCGAGGAACTGATGCTGTTGATATTTGTCACTTTCTCAGGATGATGGAGTCATTTCATTTCTTTATGTTTTCGGGGTTATAAACATGCTGTCCATTTAGTATGTTCATGTTCTATATATGCCGTCTGCAGCCTGTAGTTCTGTGGGAATTATCAGATAACACGCTCTCATATTATGAATAAGTACCTATTCTAGATGTGGTTACCATGGGAACAGGTGCACTTGGCACGCATGTTGAGTTTGTATACCGCGCAGCCCCATGATGGATGCAGTTAGACATTAAATCAAGCCTGTTTGTTTTTTTCTTATCTGAGGGAACTAAATGTCACTGCTGCAGTACTGTTGTATTATGCCAGTGTTCACACACTCCCTTCTTCAATTTAAAAGATAAAAAGAATACACCATAAAGTCCTTCATATAGGGCAGCAGCACACATGATGTCTAAATGTCCATGTGTTCTGGTTTATGTCGGACAAACTAAAAGAGCTTTCAAGATTCAGATATGTCGCACAAAACATGGATTATGGTATTGCCCCCAATTTCCACTGGATGCGGAACGGCTGCGGAACGGCGGCAGAGTCATTAGGTTTCCATTAAAGTCAATGTGTGTATTTCCACTGACTGCAGAACGGCTGCGTTCCGACTGCGTCCCAGCTCTGGCGGTCCGCAGCCCTCCGGAGCAGATACGCAGAGCTTCTATTTTTGACGGACGCGGGAGAGCTCCGCAGCAATTCAGCACACGGCAGATAGTGTGGGACAGGAAGTCGAGCACAGAAACAAAATAAACATCTGGTTAATTTTTAAAAATAAAATACACCGTGCTCACGGCGGATCATATTTCCCTGCACTACGCCTTGAAAACACAGCACAGAGTTGTTTCCCCTCTACTCCTCTGGATGGAAACAAACTGTTGTTGGTTTTGTGGTTCTATTCTACGTGAATTCGCGGCTCTGCGTCCTCATTAAAGGCAGGGTTGCTAATGTTGAAAATCTAGCAAGATTTTAAAAGTAGCATCTCCTCGAGGCTCTGTCTAACCCCTCCCCCTGCCCTCGGGGCTCCGCCCACTCCCAGACATGAGCACCGCTGCGTCAGAGCAGATCGGAGAAAGGAGTTTTACCTCCTGTCTCATTCAGCGGTTAGCAAACGCCTAATATTATCATACCCAATGTTTCAAACAGATATTTCTACTGTTAGCAACGCAGTGACGACGCACATTGACCTCAGGCTTGTACACCGGAGGGGTCAAGTACGTGCAGCGGGGCAAGGAGGCATTTTATTGGTTCTTTCCAAGTGGAACGCGAGGACGTGATTGGTGGGTGTTTTTACAGGATTACAGCAGCCACAGATGATGGATCGTTTTCACTCCTTTTTCAGAGCCCGTAATTTATTTATAGCTGTCGGGGTGAAAAGACCATTTCAAACAATATATAAAAAAGTTGGTATTGGAAATAGATACCAACAATGCCTTTAAAGCTCTGGGGAATATGAAAGTCCACCCTGATCAACTCACTGCTCTGCAGAAAGCCATATTGCGTTCATGCTTTAACACAGCTGAGCCCTTTGGCCTAAATGAAGAACTGGATTTGTCCCGTTTCCTATAATGTATTACTTTGAGGTCAGAGGTGCGTAAAACGAGTTACAGTACATTTACTCTGTTACTTGTACTCACGTACTTTTTACTCCTAGGTAGATTTTTAGAGAAAAAATCATCACATCTCCTTTGTTACATTTGGGTGCATTCATTGTGCTTATGCATTGCGCTTATGCATTTATGATCCGTTAAGAGGCAGGCGGTCAGCTGGTCCATGCTGCAGCCTCGCCTCCACAAGACGCATGGCTGACCTTCAGCAGGAGCAACGTTAACGTTTTAGCGCAGCTTAAATTCACAGATGAATTAACAGCGCAGAGTGCGGCGGGCTCCGGTTGTGAACGCTGGTCTGAAATCCGTAGCATGCTGACACTGAGCTGACAGAGAGCAGTGGGTGTGTCTGTTGTGGTCATGCTAAAATATAAACCCAGGTTAATATCATGCTTCTTAAACTACCACTACTCCTAATGTAAATATTGAAGCTAACGGGGAGCATTTAACTGGTCCTCCTCACTGGTGGAGTCTGATGGAGAGAGACAGAAAAGCGGAGAACAAACTGCTTTTATTTCACGTGGACAGGACTGATCTAATGTCTCAGCCACAGATGGTCTTCCTCGCGTCAGAGTAAAGAAGTGAACACACCTGTATTTAATGGTGAAACATCACGGCATTATCTCCTGATCGGCCATCTGATATGACACATGTTGAGAGAGACAAGGGACTGATTGAGCCACTTCTCTGATATGATTGTCTTCATGTGATTGATTGAGAGACTTCACAGTTGATCTGTGTCTGTCTATGACTCAGGACATCTACACTGGAATGATCAAAGTTTAATAAGGACACTGTTACATGCTGACACTCTTTCTATTTACTTTTTGACATAACCGACACAGTCGATCATTTACATGCACACGATTTGCTGATTTATTTGCCAAATCATAATATAATGTAGGAGATAGGCCTGTCACGATAACAAATTTTGCTGGACGATAAATTGTCCCAGAAATTATTGCGATAAACGATAATATTGTCGTTCTGAGACCGTTTTCATCTAATAAATAATGGCATAATAATGCAGGGACACCTTTTCAAAGATCAACTTTTATTTCTAAAGAATATTTAACACTAAAACTGGAAGACATTTTAATTATATGATAACAATAAATGAACAACACAACCAAAAACAATAAATAAAATGGAAATGTTTATTTATCATGCGATTAATTGATTTATTGCATATTGCATATTGCGACAGGCCTAGTAGGAGACATCAAGCCATGTTGTGCTTGACGTATTGGTGTACTTAATAGAGTATAATATTAATGTAATAGTGTGATCATACTGGAGAGATACAGACTGGCAGTCTGGTAGCTTATCTAATCAACTAAGTAAATACAGGTATGTGCTCGCTGCTGTACCTTTACCTGAGGAAAACCACCTGTGCTTTAAATTATTCCAGTCAAATCAAATTAAAGACAGTAGTGCGTTTTTTATTTATTTTTTATTTCTTAAATTACTCGCTACCCAAGTCAGTAAATAGTTTTGTACTCAAGTAGATGTTTTGATGACTGCTTTTACTTCTACTTGAGTACTTGTTTTTGCAAAGTACTTTTTTTTTAACTGGCAACTCTGTGTTTTATCTTTGTAATTTTGTAAGTTTTTGCTCCGTCATCTTGGTGTGAGCTAGTCTGGCTATCACCAGACCAAGCTCAATCTTTTAAGATTGAACATTATTCTGGGGAGTCTGCTCTGTATTTTCTACTGCACAAGAGGCGTGATCATCGGGCATAGTTCAAATGACTCTGTACGCAATTGGATAGTCCTTCAACCAATCAGACCAACGATCCGGGTGACGTACTTTGCAGAGTGAGGCAGAGCAAAAGCCGGTCAGTAGTAAGGCAAACACATCCTTCTTTTGTAGGAATTGTTCCAGGGCGAGTTTCTGTTCCTTTTTCAGAGAAAACTTGCCTTTGAAATCTTTTAAAACAGCTGCAACAGCGGCATCAACGGGTTGCTGCGCTCCGGTGGCCGTCATGTTGAACGTAAACAAAAAGCTGCCATAGCGTGCCAGGTGGATAAGCCAGTTTGTGATTTGTTCAAATTTGTAACGGAAGCAGGATAGATAAACGTACAGGTTTCCAGCCTGAGCTGCAGGGCCAAATCAAATCACCGGCATATCGGGCTGGGTTTACCCAGTCTAGGTGTGAGCTACAAAGTCACCTTAATCTAGAATATTTTATCAGCATGGAATATTTTAAAAATAGGATAAAGGACTTCCTGACCACTGAATGCGCATGTCCTGTTACAGAATTCCGATTTTCTTAGTGTTTAATGTAATTTTCCTGTTTTGTTTTAAGTCTGTTGTTTCTGCTGGGATTGTGGTGCATGGGCTGTGATCCTGACAATGGAAACTCCCACCATTGGATCGACTATCCAATAGTTTACATCCTGTTCAACCAATTGTCCAATGACAATTGCTCACCTGTTGTAGGTCGACTACGTATGTGCTTACCTTACAGTGTGTCTTTGTCCTCTTTGGCTCTGATGAAACGTTGGTCTGTTAGCACAATTAAAGGCTGCAAATCAATCAGTGTGCTCTCTTTTCACTTAGAAGTTTGCTGTTGCTTGCCTGTTTTAACAGACGTGTTAAATCCAATTAGCACAAACCAGAAAACCTGGGGCCAGCTGCGGTCCAGCATAGTACTGGTTGGTTTACAGGGCATATAATGAAGCTGAGGGAGATGTATAGATTGCCCTGTGGGGGGGTCAATTTGGGCCCAACAGCAATTGTTTGGACCCTGGGTGGCACTGATTTTCTATGCAGCAATGCAACACACAAACAGATGAGTTCTTGTTATGACGCGAGGTACCAGATGCATAAAAGTGTAGGTTCAAGACTAAAAGTGTGTACACACAAAGCTACAAATGCATTTCCATACTGATACACATCGTTTATATATTTGACCCCAGGTGTTTAACACAGCACGACTCAAGGCTTTTATTACTTTTTATAACTTGTTACATGGTGCTCTGCTGTATTAACGTCCCATTACTTCTTAGTAATACTACTTAGGGTAGCATGCTGCTGGGTAACATAATGGCTTTGATTTGTGATCACAATGAATCCTGGGTATGTTGGAAAAGGACAATGCATTCTGTACCCTCGTCTCTGCTGGAGCGGTTAAAGCAGCAACGGTAAATGGGTTTAAGTGTGCAGGGGAGCATTACGCTAGACTTATATATTTTCATATTTTTGTGGCAGTTTTTCCATCTTGGTCTGTTTAGTCAAGATGAAAAACACATCAATGTTCATTGACTTGCTTAAAATGCACCATCAGGTCAATAGAATGTGATGGACGGTCACTTTGTGTTTACTGTTGTGTATTTGCACTATTGGCCGGTACGTGCCACTGTGACCTTATGTAACTATGTGAGCTATGCCTCTGATGTCAAAATGTTGCCTCTCATTAAACTCCGGTTGAGACACAGTCTGTCGCGCTGAGCAGAATACCGTGGCATGAGTTGCACGTCATTTCTACCGTCATGCCAGGGCCGACATGGCATTTTGGCAGAATCTCCTTCCCTCTGGTCCTCCGCTCCCCCAGGACCTCTCGAGAACATTGGCCCAGCTTGTTTCCCATCTGCTGGGCCACAAACAGAACCAAACAAAATATGTTGCATAGTGCTGCCAAAGGCCCGTCACGTAACGTCAGTCCTACTACAGCTGTGTGTCCATCAGGCAGGCCTGTGGTCACTGTCCCAGAATCTACAGGGGCTTTCCCCGCAGTCTGGACGGCTATTTCCATCCACTGTCCTCCACCCCCACACCAGCAGCCCCTGGGAGCCCCTTATTTTGGCATCTGCCCAGAAGCATTTTGTTTAGTTTTTTTTTTTATATATATAATCAATTCTGGCCTTCATATAAGCAAGATAATTGGATGAGCCTGAGACTTCAAGAGCCAAGTAAACAGACAGTGTGAAAGTTGACGCGGAGCCGCTGGACATCATGTTGGATTTCAAGGGCTGATACTCACAGAAGAGATTTGTGGGTCCCCGGCCTCTCAGCCTCTCAGACCTCATGACACAATCACTGTCTGTTGAGGCAGAAAGCATGGGATTTCCCATATATACATCAGCAGCAGATCTGATAAGGGACTAGTAATGTCCCTTATCAACTGTAGAGTGTCTCAATATGTTTCCCTCCTTTCCAGATTTGTGTGAAATGTCTCAGTGAAGCCTGTGATCTATGAAATATGTTGTCTCTCATGCAATTATTTTAGAAGTCTTTGTTGCTATTTAAGGTCTTGGCGCAGCTGAATGTTGCAGTCTACAGACACCAGAACCTCAGTTTGTGACATATATCCAAATTAAAGTCACTCTGGGGAACATTATTGCCATTCAACAATTCGTAGCACAAATCATAGTATTATGTCATTACGCTTTGCAAATCAGTGAAACAATTTCTGACCACAGGCCAGACCACAGCAGCCCCACCACACACACACACACACACACACACACACACACACACACAGAGGACAGGAAAAAATGGACAAAGTGTCACAGCCAGGGAAGGGAGTGAGGAAAAGGCAGAAATAAGAAGTGAAGTTAGAGTGGAAGTCCAAGGCAATGACCAGGAGACAGAGCCAGAGGGTCAGATTTGGATGGAGAAGAAGAAGACATAAAATCCAGCAACAGTGGAGGTATTTTGAGTGTAGGAACACAGTGTGAATCTCTCCTCTGTCTCTTGCCCTCCCGGGGGTTTGATGATGGGAGAGGAATCTGGGATACTGTGTTCCCAGCCCAGGATCCGGCGCAGGAAACCTCCCCTGCATTTCCTGGCGTCCTGGCTGCTCAGTCTGTCTGGTGTTGGCCCACCTCAAACCTTGCCCCTGCAAGACCTCAGGCCTAGAGACCTCAGCATAGCTTGTCTTTGACCTCGAGCCATATTGTTGCTCTACAAATGAGAGGGTGAGAGGAGGAGGAGAATAAACGAGGCCGGTTAGATGTCATTAAAGCTGCGAGAGGCAGAATGCAAACAAACACCAGAATTGGAAGTAGAGTGAGATCTCCTTCTGCAGCTCTCCCTCTCCAGGGTTGCCACATTGCCGGTTTGAATTTTCTGCCCTGTATAGCAGTAGAATGTTATGGAGGACAACAGAGTTAAAGGCAGAGTTGATAACTTTTTCCAATATACACTTTTTAAAAATATATTATTTGAAATGGTTTTTACAACCCAACATCAATAAATAACTCATGGGGTCTGAAAAAGGAGTGAAAAGGATCCGTCATCTGTAGCTGCTGTAATCGTCCCGTGGACGAGCCTGAGCTCAGTGTACGTCGTTGCCGCCAGAGTTACTGCGAGTCTACTGGAGAATGGAGGAGAAAACTCAGCAAAAGATGTCACTGCTGTGGTTACTTGCAACCACCCGCCCTGCTAAAAATACAAAGAAAAGAAAGACTGAGGCTGAAAAAGCTGTGACTAAAAGGGCTGCAGATACAGAGAGGACAAACTAGAGCTGAGCTTTTCAGCGATGGCGACAGCTGAGGTAGTTGAAAGGCATGAAAAGTGACGCCATGGTTGCCATCTTTCTGTTGGATTTAAGATTTGGAAATTCAGTTTTACAACTCAACGTTTGCTAAGGCCTCTCTCCTTAGCTACTGTTGCTATACTGGTCATACTTCCCATCCTACAAATGTTTGATCAGCTGTAGCTAGTGAGCGCTAACTCCCAGAGCTAGTTAGTGTCCCTGGCTGACTTTATGTTTCATACAGGAGATGTGCTTACTAAACATGCTTGACCAAGCAACACAAATGTGAGATTTATGCTTTATTAATAGTATTTTCAAATAATATCTTTTACTTTTACAAGATAAAGGATAACTGATGAGTCTGGAAAATGTGTTCAATAAGGTGAACTTAAACTAAACTAAATCTTACAAGATCACCACAGAGCCAAGAACATGAACCTAAACTTGGATATAGTGAATATAGGTAGTTAGTAGTGCTGTCAGTTAAACGCATATAAACGCATATTAATATGTATATATATATATATATATATATATATATATATATATTAGGGCTGTCAATCGATTAAAAAAATTAATCTAATTAATTACAGACTCTGTGATTAATTAATCGAAATTAATCGCATACATAATTAACGGTGCCTGAACCGATACTTTTTAAGAAAGTAAAAAAAGAAAAGAAAACAAAGGGTACTAAACAACAGTTGGTGACATTAAAGAACGGCTTGTTTATTGCTAAGGCCATATGGTCAAAATTAAATGATTTAATAATAAAGTATAACAATAACAATAACTCATTTCACTAGTAAATTGCTGTTGAACGACAAAAACAACCACCAAGGACATTTACAATAACTTCAAATGCACCACGAAGCTGTAGTTTACCAGTTTTATTGAACACACCGTCTGTGTTGTTTTTCCGACGGCAGCTCGGCAGCTGCAGATTGTTACATCCCGCTGTTGAGTCACAGTCCTCTACAGTAAAACACAGTCAAACTTTACACCGTTCAGCGTTAGCTGTCAGCATTTTAACCGTGTTTAATCCAGCTACTAGCTAGCGGTAGGCTAACGTTAGCTGCTGTCGAGTATAGTGTTAACTAGCTAGTGGTAGGCTAACGTTAGCTGCTGTCGAGTATAGTGTTAACTAGTTAGCGGTAGGCTAACGTTAGCTGCTGTCGAGTATAGTGTTAACTAGCGTCACATGCAGCGGTGTTTGTGTTGCCTGTATCGTCTTCAGAGCACCAGAGAGAAGTGCAGACATATCAGTGGCACCAGATTTTGGTAGCCAGGGTTGGCAGGAAGAAGATTTTTACAAGTAAATGTTCCAGTTAATGATCCAGGCAGCGCATTCTCGTCTCCCTCCTTCATTTTACAGTCCAATGGTGGCTAGAACGGCTCGTTCTAGCCACAAAATGTTATTTTGACATAATAAATATATATATATATATATATATATATATATATATATATATATATATATATATATATAATAATTAATAAATATATTTAATAAATAATTAATATATATATATATATATATATATATATATATATATATATATATATATAAATAAAATATGTGATTTCACACCCCCACTTTCACTTGTAGTGGCCTTCTTCTCAGACTGAAATGCAGATAGAACAGATCGGAGGGTGGGAGGGGGAGACCTGAAATTTAGGTCAGTACATATATAGTATACAGTAGTATAGTCCTGATACAGTGTACACTATATAAACATATCCTGCTTTTTTTAAGGCCCTGGACACCCACACAGGTTGTGTTATTCTGGCTGATTAGACCTCTTCCCAGGACTGTGTTGGTGTGGTTAGTCTTAATTGATTGACATCTTCCCGAATCTCTTGTTAGCTTTGTTTCTCCTGTTAGGGAAGGACAAATGAAAACTTTAGCATTCTTATTGGTAAGTAATTTGTGACCTAATAAATTCCCATCAAAACTCTGGCCCGCCTTCAACCCGAGCAGAAGTGTAATCAGCCAGAATAACTGAAATCACCTGTGTGTGTGTGTGTGTGTGTGTGTGTGTGTGTGTGTGTGTGTGTGTGTGTGTGTGTGTGTGTGTGTGTGTATTCAGAGGCTTTAAATCAGCCAATGTTACATAATTTTACTGACAACCTATAGACTTACATTTCCTTCTCAGGCTGCTGTTCGGCGCAGCAGTTTTAGCTTCACCTGAAGAGAGTGCATACTTTCTCATGATTAAGAACAAGTTTTGATTTCCACTCCTAGTTTCTGACTTCACTTGTCTTGACTGTCACTTGGGCTACAATTGTGCTGGGTTTCTGTATGTAACGTGGGAATATTTATCTTTGATCTAAGGCCAGAACAAAAAGTGTAATGACATGTATTGTCATGGTACAGATGCTTTCACTGTAGCTTTAGAGCTCCTGATCAAACCTGTTTGTAGCTACTATATGTGCAGCAAATGAGTGCTCCAAACTAAATGACTATGCAGCAGAGCAGGGTGGGAGCCTCCAAAGTTTGAAGCAGGCCACCGCAAGGAAGAAAATACCCAATGTACAGGGCATGCAACTTGGAGGAGAGGTCCAGCTGAAGGAGGTTGAGAATTTTTGAGGGCAAACGAGGGATTAAAGTGGACAGCTCTGGACGGGGCTGCGGAGCGTGTGTGCCATAATTGAATTTCACGCTTGCTGCCTTCTTCTGAAGTCGTGTAGCAAAGCGATCATTTGAAAAGAAAGCTATTAGTCAAGCCCTTTGCTAAGCTCAGAGTTGTGCCATAGGAAATCTGGGATTACCCAGGCAGCAGGCTTCGGTGTACTCCGTCAAAACACAAGTGTCACGATGAGCTGCAGCAATGGAGGGACAGAAACAGTCTATTATGGGCTCTATCACTGTGGATCTTTGAACTCCATTTTCTCCTCTTGTATACCTCTTCTGCTTTTGGTTAGGGTTCATTTTAAACATTATCAGTCTTACTGGCCACTTTTTTTTTGACTGGCATTGGAAAAAAGGAGAGAAAAAAACACTTTTCCATAAAACGAATGTTACCAATGTAACTATGGTTCTATGAATGCTGGATGACCACCAGAGGTAGTGCTTAACTTTGAATATTTTCAGTCTTGTGCATGCGCGGGTTGGGTATTTATATCATGTGACCTCGGGATGAGCACGGCTAATGTATTAAGGTCCGGTGTCATCCACAAGCTCATTCCTACAGAATCTTGACGCAGGTTCGCGAGATTCCGAGTGACTAAGAACTCTGGTGGTCATCAAGGATTTACAGAACCTTAGTTACATAACACTGGATGACTTATATCAAGTTGAGTCACAAGGAATCCTGAGTACCCACCTCATAAGGATGCGGCAGAGGGCCTCTGGCGAAGAACCACGCCTAATGGATGGAGGGTAGAAACATTCACGCTGTAATATCTTGAGAATGTGCTTGGGGACTCGCATGAGGCCACAGCACATATGTCCTCCAAGGGCACCCCTCTCAAGGTTGCCTATGACATGGAGACGCTCCTGGTAGAGTGGCATTTCACCCCAGATAGTAGAGACCGCCAATCACCTCGTATGTGGCGGCAATGACATTCACAATTCAGTGGGACAGGCGCTGCTTAGAAAGAGCACATCCTTTCTTATGATGACCGTAACCAGTGTTGGGTGTAACGCGTTACTTTGTTACTTTGTAACGGGTATACAGCAGTATACGGCGCTCAAAATGCGTACAGATAATGCACCACTTGGCTTTAGAAAGTGGCGTGTATGTTTACACGATAACGGGCCACTTGGCTTTAGAAAGTGGCGTGTATGTTTACGTCCACTGTATACAGCGTAGACATACACGCTATAGCTCAAAATGCATACAGATAAAACGCCACTTGGCTTAAGAAAGTGTACGTTTACGTGAAGTCATGTCATGTTGAAGTCCTATAGTACTATAAACATGTGCTATAATTCCAGGTCTTATCATCCCGTCACTTTCATACTTTTGTTATTGTGAAACTGGTATAAAATTGCGTTCTGTGTGGTATTAAAACGTTTCACAAAATTTCTTTCACTAACATTTGTTTTTATCTCCCAGCTGGACCATGCATTCTAGGTAAGGTCACTTGCCCAAGTCTTCTATTTCATTTGGCCTTTACTTGTCATTCGGGGCTGCTCATACTGTAGTAGAAACTTAGGCCGGTTACACACTGGATGTGTCGCGCTAGCGTGTCAGCTGCGTGGCGTTTTTATTTCGGCTCCCATGTTAACAGGTTAGAGCTTACACACTGCCGTCTCGAGCCGCGCCTGAGACGCGTGCCTGCTGGAAATAGAACCGACGCCTATTTTTCACGCGAGACGCGAGCGTGTTGGAAGTGTTTCCATGCAAAATAGAATAGGAAAATATGTTTATATTTCATTTAGACACGAATGCATATTAATAAATGACATCTTGATGTTTGAAAGTCTCTAGGTTTTGACATCAATGTAGATATAAATGGAATAAAATATTTCAGAGAAAACATTTTCAAATATTGCACCTGTCATACAGAACGAAATATTCTGTAACATATTTTGCAGTCAATACTGCCGACGTTGTCTTACTTTAATCAAATCAGTAGGCTATATATTTATTTTAAGTTTAACAACTCTCCCCATACGTCGAACACGCCTATATATAAAGGGTAGAATAGGCTACAATAACAACGTAGTGTGTGTTCTGAGTGACGGTCCAGCTACACAAAGTTGTTATAAACAGACAGCCCACTTACCCAGTTTTCAGAGTTTGAATCTGTCGGCGCTATGTCCCGAGATCAGCCCTCCCTGTACCTAGCAGCAGGAGCAGCGCCACGTCACACACGCTTCTGGTGTGTAGGACACAGAAAAATCCACGCAGCGGCCACGCTTCTGAGACGCAACAGAAACGCCACGCTCGCGCGACGCATCCAGTGTGTTACCGGCCTTACAAGTAAACTAGTGTTGTTCCATATATCATACGGACTTTGAGATCTTCCTGTTGCCTTAGTTTTTGTCCTGTTTGTGTTCTTATGTGACATTCCTCCAACAAAAGGAAGAGCCTTGAGCGTTGACTAACCTATATAATATTGGTTGGAAGCTCGAAACTTATCTCATGATTTCATTTGTCTTTGTTTTTAAAGTTGCTCAGCCAATCTGGACTTCATGAAACAGCTTCATCAAAATAACAGACTGATCTCACTAAGTGGCGTATGTATGACACACCAATTCGTCTGCCATTTTTGCGTGTTATGAAGACGCTTTCTAGTGTATTTATCAACGCTGTTTGGCCTCCATTGACCTACATTACATGTGAATTATCACTGTAGCGAGTAGTATGAAAGGAGGGAGGTTGGTTGGGATGGTGGATGGGTAAAACACAGGACTTTCACCCAGGAGAGCCGGGATTGCGTTTTTTTTCTTTTTTTAGTAATATTCTTTTCCTAAACCCAACCGTTTATTGTTGTCCTAAGCGTGTGATGTTGGTCACCATCGTGTTATTGTCGTTTTTTAGTGTTAGCCTTTCCCAATGTTCTTTCCCTAAACCCAACCTTTTTTTTTTTTTTTTTTTTTACACGCGTGTGACATTCTCGCAATAGCACGGCGAGTTCTCGTGATAACACGTTGTGTGTATGTTTAGTTCTCGCGATAACACGTTGTGTGTATGTCTACATCCGCTGTACAGAAACTCCTTAAACCAAATTGTAAGATGGGCAAGTAAGATAATAGGATTAAATCAAAGGAACTTAGGAAATATTTACACAAATCAGCTGTACCGGAAAGCAAGTGCTGTCTTGAGTGATCGGTCGCATCCCTTAAGGAATGATTTTAAGTTACTTCCGTCTGGTCGCCGGTATGCGGCTTTGAGATGGAAAACAAGACGCTATAAGAATACTTTTGTTCCAGCTGCAATTGAATTCCTAAATAATAAGAGAGAAGTTTTAGTACTTGACAGTTAATATGGATAGAGGATATGTATGTGTTATGGCGCAGTCTGTCATGATGTCTATTTGTTTACTTGTAAATTTGTACGTGATTAGTTGTATGTTTTTATGTCTTTTATGTGGATGACCAAATTATTCTTTTTATCTGCAAAACAATTTTACCTGCGGGTACGAAATAAAATTACCTTGACCTTGACCTTGACAGTGTAGACATACACGTAGATAGTTCAAAATGCGTACAGATAACACGCCATTTGGCTTTTCATTTACGCAAAGTCATGATGCCATGTTGAAAATAAGCAGTAGTTATAATTTAAAAGTAAAAAAACTGATTGTTGTTGGACTATATATATTACCATGTCACGACAAATTATGTAGCAGATCTGAGTTAGGAAATACAACCAAAGTGTGTCTGATCCCATATTCCAGATGAAGAAGTAGAATGTAGCTGATAGTGGGAATTGATATTGACTTTTAATCTTGTGCGGAGAACTTAATGGTTGCTCCAGAGCAAACAGCCACGAAGCTCAGTAATCTTTAACATTATTGTTTGTTTTTGAAGTTCGTTTCTAAAACAATAATTTTTTTTATTGTTTTTTAAAACCATAAAAGTTGATTGACAGGTACGGGAGCGGAAGAGAAAGACCAGGTCGGAGCAATTATTCAGCTATTTACAGATGTTCTTCCATCAGGCACCTTCTTCAGTTTTCTTTCTGATTTCCAAACAGTATGCGCTCACTGCGTACTGACTGACATGTGCACTGAACCAGCCTCTCTGTTAGGATTGTACATTTATTTGGAGCTCTCATGAAGTGGAGCTATGCTGTTTATTTGTTGATGCAGAAGGAGAGAAAACAAACGTTGTAGCGGAACATTAATCAAAGACACAACTGTTGCTTTTCACTTCCATTGTCCCAGAACCTGCAGCAGCACACATCACATTGTTCCATGGCAGCTTTGGACATGGTTTTATTTTGACATAATTACTGGCATTTTTGGATCAGCTCAGGACCTGAAAATAGAAAGGGTGAGAACAATTCAAAATGTCAAGACAATTTAAAAAAAACTATAAAGTTTAAATATTGTAAGTTTTGCTTTTGAGTTTGCCCAAATTAGAATTTTCACTTTCATTAACTCACTTCAAGTTGTGGTAGGGGTAGTCTCGCTATGCCAGACCCTCCTCCAAAGCATGTTGAATGAGGATCTGGCTACATTCAGGGAAGGGAGGAAAACGTGCTCTGGTTTAATGGCATTTCTTTAAAACAATCAGAATCGTCATAAGTCGGTGCTAAACTCAAATTACAGAGCCGCTGCAAAATAGTCGTGCGAGAGAAAACTCGGATTGGACAGATGGTTTAGGTAGCTGTCTGGATTTACCAGACTGATCTCATGAAGTGGCGTATGTATGACACGCCAATTCATATGCCATTATTGCGTGTTATCAAGACGCATAATCGGTTTTTAGCGTGTTTATCAACACCGTTTGGCCTCCATTGACCTATATTACATGTGAATTATCACCAGTATGAAAGGACGGAGTTTGGGTGGCGGATGTTTTTAGTAAAGCCTTCCCCAATGTTCTTTTCCTAAACCCAACCGTTTATTGTTTCCCTAAGCGTGTTACGTTG
This sequence comes from Sander lucioperca, assembly GCF_008315115.2. Classification (NCBI taxonomy): domain Eukaryota; kingdom Metazoa; phylum Chordata; class Actinopteri; order Perciformes; family Percidae; genus Sander; species Sander lucioperca. The sequence continues at coordinate 17,041,093 of NC_050177.1, forward strand.
GTCACCGTCGTGTTTTTGTCGTTTTTTAGTGTTACTAAAGCCTTTCCCAATGTTTTTTTTTTTTTTTTACATGCGTGTGACGTTGTTCTCGCGATAGCACGGCACGTTCTCGCGATATGGTGTGTATGTTTACATCCGCTGTATACAGCGTAGACATACACGTGGATAGCTCAAAATGTGTACAGATAACACGCCATTTGGCTTAAGGAAATTGGTGTGTATGTTTACGCAAAGTCATGATGCCATGTTGGGATTTACACTGCAGAGATCTGAGGAGCAGTTAACCATAGTCCTCATAAATCCACCGGAGTTTAGACAATTACATGCATCTGGCGGAATTTCCTGCGGCACCGGAGCCATCCCCGGAAGTGGAACGCGAAGGGTATAGACTATGGTTGGGGTGACCTGTAGCCTAATTTTACATTGTCACAACTTCAAGTTAATGTTGCTAAAATCTATTCTTTGTACATTTTTTTTGAATTTACAGTTTTTATGTAGGCTAGGTTCCAGTCATGCTTTTTCTAATCATGATTCCAAATCACATTTATATACTATTTGGTTTTTTTTTGGAGATCGGGGTTGGCCTCCTGAGTCCCGCGTGGTTAAGGTTAGGCGACATAACACTTAATATTGTTGTTTGAGTCAATAAAGTAAACGCAGAATGCTCATTCCTCAGTATTTAACCAAGACCACCATAAACCCTAACCAAGGGTGCCTAAACATAACCATGACACATATTAACCATGGTTTAATGATACTACAGGCGGATATTGTAGAAAATCAAATGAGATCATTTGTCAGTGAACATATAAATTCATTACAAATGTTTCCTCATTGTGGTGACAAAACACTGAATTCAGGTGGCATTACATCTTTTTGTTTAAAAAATATATATATATATATATATATATATATATATATATATATATATATATATATATATATATATATATATATATATCAAATCAAGTTCATTAATACAGCACATTTAAAAAGTTCTGAAAGTCACATTGAGATGAAGGTAGAAGAAGGGTTTACTTTTGAGATTTGAAAGTGTAATGTCTGCTATAAACAACTTAAGTAGAGACGTTACCAGAACTTTAAACATTAATATTCATACTCACTTTTGTGGAATCATGACATGACCTTACAGTAGATTGTTGCTACCACTTCAGTATTTCCTTTCAATGCCAATAATTTATGTTTCTTACAGGTCAAGGAAGCTCAGAAACTTTCTAGACGAATATATTCAAAAAGGGATCTTTTAAAACCGCAGCAATCAAAGAGGCAAACGCTAAAGTTTTGGATGACGATTTGAATGTGTTTTAGAAGTGCTGCCGAGGCATTCAGTACTTTACTCAGCCCCATCAGACCTCCAAACCTTTTCTTTGGAGAAAAGAGCTCTCTGTGAAAAATAAGGTGACAACGGGCGCTCTGTCTGTTTGTGTTGACCTCTGTGAAGACGGATGAGCGAGTCTTCAAACACATCACAAACACAAATATCTCCTTTGATTTCAACGTGTTGTCGAGTGATTTTGTTGTCTGTGTTTACCTTTCTGAATTCATGTGAACACTTCGAGACCCTTGACATTTCTTCTCTCTGGCTGGCCCGCCTCGGACGACTCTCAACACTAGTATTATACACAACATTCCTCCATGTACATTTATGTGCATGTTGTTCTTTATAAATTTGGCTTCAGACGGGGACAGCAGAGCCAGATACTCTAGCATTACTTAGAGTAATGAAGTTGTTGAAATGCTGTGTTCCAGGCGGGGGCTTTGAAATATTGTGCAGCCTTACGTAAACGCGTAGTATAAGTATTTGTAGTATTCATTCTGAGACATAGACAGTTTGCAGTGGTGTGGCTATGAACATGTGTCAGCCCTCTTTGACAGGGCTCTCCCAGCAGATCGAGAAGTAGCAGGTCAGACCCGTTTGCTAATTAGCAGCCAATTAGAAAGCTGAGGTTTCAGCGTGACACCCCAGTGTTTGTTTCCTGCTGGTGGGGGTGCACCACCGATATGACCCCGCAACATGAATCCACGGTTATGCTACAGATCACTGCTCACTGGCCCTGCAAACACAGAGGGCCTTCACATGACACACACACACACACGCACACACACACACACACACACACACACACACACACACACACACACACACAGAAACAGAAGTACTTAGTGTGGCTTCTATGAGTTAAATCCCAGAGGAATGCTTAGATTTAAATAAGACTGGTGTCCTATGATCTCCAGGCAATATTTATTTGTCTGTTTTTCTTTTGTCATATTTGTAAGTAACAGTGATTATAACATAATCAGATTATAATATAATCATCAAAGTAATAACCTCTTTTTAACCCTTCATTTTTCATACTTCTGAACTTTAACAGATTTACAGAGTGCATCAGTACTAAAGGACGTGAGTAATAAAAAATATAAAAAGATTAAAAACTGATTCTCAGCATGGTCTTCAGATTACAAGCAGCAAGACTTCTGAAGGCACACTGAACAGGCCGCTGCTGTTCATAGCAGTGGTATCAGGAAGTAGAGCTGCTCATCCTTCAAACACAAGGTTGGTGGTTCGATCCCCGGCTCCTCCCGTCTGCATGTCCAAGTGTCCTCGAGCAAGACACTGAACCCCGAGTTGATTGGCAGGCAGCGCCTTGCATGGCAGCTCCGCCACCATTGGTGTGTGAATGTGTGAGTGAATGTGCGGCAAACTGCAAAGCGCTTTGTAAGGTAAGGTAGAAAGGTGCTAAAGATGCATTTTGTTAAACATGCATACACATGAATGTATATCACAACACATCTGGTTGGGTTTAGTGACTTTACAGTGAGCTTTACATACTTTGAATGTATCCACATTCAATTTAACATTACATACAAATATTACTACTTTTTCTCATATGATATATCAGTGTACATGAAGCCTTCATGGAGCCAAACATGACCCAGATGATCGGTACTGCTTCCTCACTGTGCAGCCCAGAGAGCAGGAATACTAGAGACCACCGCTGGCCCGGGTTGGCTACTCCCTGTTTAGCACTCTGCTAACTTGAATGGGGATTAAATGATGTAATCATGCGGCTCTTCTAGACTTTCCAAATGTTATTGGACCGAATGGATCAAACTCTGACAGTGAAACGAGTCATTTCGCAAAAGAAATTATTCACTGATTTACATTTGTCTCTTTCTCCATGTAAGTGTTTGGGAAAAAAGTCTTTCATCACGTGATGGGCCGGAGGTTGTAGTTCCACTGTTTGACCGCTATGATTAATTTGCTTCAAAGCCTGGCGCACTTCCTGAGGGCCTGGTCTCCACCCACATCAGTGTCTGTTTATGGGTGTTGGGGAGTATAACTGCATGTGAAAAAAGGTTTATGTAAACCTTATAGGCCTTCAGTGTCTCCACAGCAAGCTGTGTGACGTTTGATAAATGTCCTCAAGTGATGTCACTTGAGTCAGCGTCGGTTGAAGACTACAAGTTTGAAAAGTAAAGACATGTGAAGTGAACTTATCAGACCCCTGCAGCCCGCTGCTCATGTCTGCTGAAGGCGTCATTAGCCGCTACTAGCATAGCATGCCAGAATCTCTGACTGAACTGTTTGTGGTTGAGTTGCATTGTGGGTAATGTAGGTACCGGAAAACAATGTGTGGATCGTTTCTTCTTGTGTATTGCTGTGATGTGTCCCTGAAGACAAAGTCCATCTTATGTGTTAATAGCTCGTTATATATGATGATTTAAGTGCTGTACGTTTCAGTCAAATGAGTGCTGGTTGGCTTTTATTATCATAATAAGATTGAGTTGTGTTTTAGGGAGGTTACCTTTCGTGGCAGATTTTAGGACGCCACATCTCATCCCAACTCCGTACGCCCAGATAACAGCTTTTCACAGCTTCATCTGATCGCTCTTGACTCGTATTTTCTTCCCTCCCTTTCTTCTCATCTTCTCCCTTGTCTTACTCCCCTTGCAGCCCGGGCCAAACTCCTACCACCTTGGGGATCCGAGGGCTTATTTGGGTGCTGCTTCCCAAGCTGGCCCATCAAATTCCGCTGGCGCTGGCTTTGCTTTTCTTGGAAATACAACAGAAATCACAAAGGAGAATAGGGAAGGAGATAAGATGTTACACGCGTCAGAAGCCTTCTTTTATTTTCCAAATAGCAGGAGCTCATTAAACATGCGTCAGGCCCTCCTTGGTTTTTATGACTTTGTTTCATGAAATCAGGTCTTTCTTCACACTCTGCAACTACATGTTCTGTGACGCTGTCCTCATCAGGACGGTATCTCTGCTCTCAGCTATCTGCAGCCTTTTGGCCAGATAGTGGGACTCCGCGTAAAACTAAAGAGGAAAGAAGCACATATTTTTCAGTTTGCGAATCTTTGAGCCTTGCCAATTAGACACAACACAATCACCATATTAGTCCTCACATATTTGCACTCATCACAAATAGATATTTTTCAAGCTCTCTGTCCAAAGTACAGCTATTTATTATATTATACAATTGAAACAGCAGGCTTTAATTTAGATGACATCATTCATTCCTACTGCACTTATCTGCATTAGATCTCTCTAAACACTCAGAGATGCAGAATGATTTCCTCTTGAATAAATATAACAAAGTGATGCCGTCTATGAGCTTTGTGTTTTCTACTATTTGGATATGTGAAGGCATGCACTAAATACTCAACTCATACACACCAAACACCACGTCACTGACTGAAGACATTGTCTCTATGTGTCTCTTCCAGTCCGTGCTTTTATAAAATAGTGAAAGTGCACAGGCTACATTGATCTGGAGCCACAAGAATGGAAAAATCCCTCTTGGCTGTCTGTTTCCAGTGTTTTGAAGCTGATGTGACACCTATTAAACAAGAACAGCATTTAGCTAGTCTGTGTGTGTGTGTGTGTGTGTGTGTGTGTGATGAGGCCAGCTCAGATCTCAGCGAAGCAGACCCATCAAGTCTGCTTTTTAACCATTTGGAGATATACATCTGTTCATAACTAGCTTCTACTATTGTAACTGGTTATACTCACATGAATTGAACCCTAGACGCTGTTTGAGGTAAACGACAGGGAGGAAGAAGTATTTTGAAACCAAAAAAGCCCAAGCCTTTGTAATGTTGTTCCTGCCTTTATCCATTCTGCACTTATTGGGCCTCATTCACCAACCGTTCTTACGAATAAATGTGTTCTTAAACCCCACTTAACGCACTTTTTTACGAAGATTCTGACATTCACTAATATTTTCTTATCTTGGATTTGTTCTTAGCTAAGAACAAAATCTACGAACATTCAAGAGCACTCTTATGCACATTTGAGTGAGGACAATTTGCTCCAAATAATTGATTACTGCATTTTATTTTATTCTACAGTTGTTTACAATGATAGTATTGTACTGTAATGTATTTCTGATCGTTTGTTGAAAAAAATCACAGTATGCAAAGAAACACTAACACTGCAATTTACATCAGCAACTAAACTGATTAAATCCTGCGTTACTTGGTCATTGATCATTGATTCCCATTTTTAAATCATAGTTGCCTCTCCACAGCGTTGTTTACTCCTCTGCCAGGCAGCGTAAGACGCGTTCATATCTTATTTATTTGGCTGGACCTCTTCACATCTCCTCCCCATTTTCGCAGCTTCACACACTTTATTTGCTTACTTGCGTGGTTAAAGAAAAAAAAAACGTCTTAAAATACATCCATGAATAAAACCAACCGCATTCCGATTCTAACAACATATTTCCGTTTTGTGCTGGTTAGGATAGGAACTTCTTTTAAAGCAGCCATATTATGCTCATTTTCAGGTTCATAATTGTATTTTAAGGTTGTACCAGAATAGGTTTACATGGTTTAATTTTCAAAAAACACCATATTTTTGTTGTACTGCAGTGCTCTCTCTCATTGCTGCACATCCTCTTTTCAGCTGGTCTCTGTTTTAGCTACAGAGTGAGACCTCTTTTCTTCTTCTTCTTCTGTACTATCTTTGATTGCACTTGCACATGCCCAGTAGCTCAGATGTAGGTCATGTCAGCTAGCTAGCTCCATAGACAGTAAAAGAAAGGCTGTTTCTACAACTTCGGTCAGTTACAAGGCAGGATTAGCTGGGAGACTTCTAAATGAGGGCGCACATGTAAGTAGTTCTTTTGTAGATTATGGTGAACTTGTGTGTGTTAGCAGTGCTTTGCTATTGAGAACGAGGTAGCATGCTAGCTTTAGCATGCTAGCATTAGCGTTAGCACGCTAACGCTAACGCTACGAGCTAATGGTTGCGGTTAGCCTGCTCGTTTCGGCTTGTGATGTCACAAGCCGTGCCAATTTTGAACAGCTCACCCAGAGACTGAAGGCAGGACACATTCAGAAACCGTATCTTACTCTAAACAGCATGGATGGATTTTTTTCAAAGTTTGTATGTGTGTGGAAGCACCAGAGACACAACATAACACCCCAAATCCCAGAAAAAGTGATTTTTTTCATAATATGGGCACTTTAAAAGCCAGCTGGCCTTGTTTGTGATAGTGGACATCTTCTACTTTTACTAAAGTAAATATGTCTCTGGTTATTTGTACTTTTACTTAAGTACTGAGATTCAGTACTTCCTCCATCCCTGCAATGTACAAGTCATCTGCGACTCTGACAATTATTTCTTGAACGCGATCTCCCGCTTCCCAGGAGGTGCACAGGAAATGTCATGTCGTTATTTGGGAATTTGAAGGGCGTTTTCTTATTAGGAACTAATTAGGAACAACTGGCACGCGCTTTCAATTATGAAGACGTGGGATTCATCAATCCTAAGAACACAGGTGCGAACAATTCTGCTGTTTAAGAACACGTCATGAATCCGACGTAGACTTTTCTTAGGGACTTTCTTAAGAACATATTTAAGAGAAAACTTATTAAGATATTAGTGATTGTGGCCCATTGAGCACATTTAATCTGGTTTCTTTTCTGCATTGAATGGCTGAAAGTCTTTTATTTTAGCTGTGAAATATCACAGTCATACTGCCGGGTTGCCAGGCGATCACATCAGTAGTAGTTGCACTATCCATCCATCTATCCATCTTCGTCCGCTTATCCGGTATCGGGTCGCGGGGGTAGCAGCTCCAGCAGGGGACCCCTAGTCCTGGGTCTTCCCCGAGGCCTCCTCCCAGCTGGACTTGCCTGGAACACCTCCCTAGGGAGGCGCCCAGGGGGCATCCTTACCAGATGCCCGAACCACCTCAACTGGCTCCTTTCGACGCGAAGGAGCAGCGGCTCTACTCTGAGCTCCTCACGGATGACTGAGCCTCTCACCCTATCTCTAAGGGAGACGCCAGCCACCCTCCTGAGGAAACCCATTTCAGCCGCTTGTACCCTGGATCTTGTTCTTTCGGTCATGACCCAGCCTTCATGACCATAGGTGAGGGTAGGAACGAAAACTGACCGGTAGATTGAGAGCTTTGCCTTCTGGCTCAGCTCTCTTTTCGTCACAACGGTGCGATAAATTGAATGTAATACGGCACCTGCTGCGCCGATTCTCCGACCAATCTCCCGCTCCATTGTCCCCTCACTCGCGAACAAGACCCCCAGGTACCTGAACTCCTTCACTTGGGGTAAGGATTCATTCCCTACCTGGAGAAGGCACTCCATTGGTTTTCTGCTGAGAACCATGGCCTCAGATTTAGAGGTGCTGATCCTCATCCCAGCCGCTTCACACTCGACTGCGAACCGATCCAGTGAGTGCTGAAGGTCACAGGCCAATGATGCCATCAGGACCACATCATCTGCAAAAAGCAGCGATGAGATCCCCAGCCCACCGAACTGCAACCCCTCTCCACCCCGACTACGCCTCGATATCCTGTCCATAAATACTACAAACAGGATTGGTGACAAAGCGCAGCCCTGGCGGAGGCCAACCCTCACCTGAAACGAGTTGCACTAGCTCTTGAAATTAAAGGATCTGTTTTATTACAACTTATTTTCATAGCTTGTCCGTCATTTCATTGCTGAGACCTGGGAACTTGAAGGAATACGAGATGTCAGACAATCAGAAGAAACCCCAGTTTAGCCAAACTGTGGAAGACAGAAAACAAATGTGAGCAATGAATCAGTTATCCAAACTGTCCAACTTTCCTGGTTCCATTTATACTTGCCATAGTTGGGCTTTTGGGTGCAATCGCTTTTGGCTTTCCCGTCAAATTAAGAATCATAATTGCTAGAAATTATGGCCAAAACTGCAAAAATAGAACCCAAGTTTCACATAACTAGAATCTTTGAAATGACATCTATGTCTGTGTGTCTTCCAGTACCCTAATGAGGAAACATGTATTATTACGTCTATTTGATGTCGTAAAGCAAACTCCCTTTGTGCTGTAGTCTCATACATTTCCCAACCTCAAGCCAACACAAGTGGAATACTTGTACTTGTAATACTGGGGTCTCAATCTTCTTGTATCAATGCTAAAGTATTGGTGATACATTAGCATGTAGCTATTAAGAGACATCGTAACCGTGATCTCTGTCCCCGTTGTAAGCATGGCATATGTCAGAGTTTATTCCAAATGAATAGAGGTCAACCATCTGGGAGTAAAACGACCATTTAATGAACAATTGGCAGGAAATGAGATTGTGTTCTGAGAGTCTTGTAACAGCAGTGAGGTAATGACGAGGCACCAAAGCAGGCGGCAAATGTGTGGGCTGCCACTCGTAATTACTGTCGCCCCGGTGCTGCACTTTCCTCCACCACTTGAGTTTGTTTTCTCGACTGAATGCATTTCAGAGGAGCGTTACATCATCGGCCAGTGCCTCAAGGAATGTGCACGACACGTGCTTCATGTTGTACAAGTGATTGAATGAAAGCTCCAAGGTTACAGTGACGTTTCATATTAGTGCAGCTAAATGGATTCTGAAATGGTCTCGAAAGAGAGAAACCCATTCTCATAAAACATGGTTGTCATACGGGTGTCACTAAGCAATTCACATTTAGTGAAGTGTCTAAGACTACAGACTACAGTTGACATGATGTTTACATTCTGTCTGGGATTTCAAGGCTTTCCTCTCATTCCATACTCCGCAAAAACAAGTGGAGGTGTAGGAGGATATCTTTAATGTTAAGGCTCTAGTGTTAAAAGTGTGTGTGTGTGTGTGTGTGTGTGTGTGTGTGTGTGTGTGTGTTCTTGTTTAACTATATTCGTGGGGTCCAAAAACCGGGAATACAATATACTTGTGGGGTCCCGACAGCATTGTGGGGCCAAAATGCTGGACCCCACAAGTTTAAAGGTCTGTTTGAGGGTTAAGACTTGGTTTTAGGATTATGGTTAGAATTCGGCTATGGTTAGGGTGAGTGTAAGGGTTAAGGTTAGGCATTTAGTTGTGATGGTTAAGGTTAGGGTAAGGGGCTAGGGAATGCATTATGTCAATGACGGGTCCCCACAAAGATAGTGCCACGCACTGTGTGTGTGTGTGTGTGTGTGTGTGTGTGTGTGTGTGTGTGTGTGTGTGTGTGTGTGTGTGTGTCGCTCATACAGTACACTCCTGGGTTGTGTAATCAAAAACTCACTCATGAAACACCTGAAATATGCCGTTTTAAGCCACATCTCTATGTAGTCAGATGCTATTTTCATTTCTCCGTTTTCCTTCAACAACAAAGAGGCTGCGATCGTTACCCAGAATGCTTTGTGACTCCCAAGCACCTAGCGTAATGTAAATATTGCTCCTGAGGGATGTGGCTTCCGAGAAGGGACATTATGGAGACACATTATTATTACTGTAGCAATATGTGCGATGAGTGAAGAGAAGAGATCGACGGTGTGCTATCTCCTCTCTAATCAGACCGAGCATCACTCCGTGCGTGCCTGCGTTCGGTCACAGAGTGCATGTGGAGCATTTTTGGCTTTTTTCACTCCCAAACACAAACAAGACATCCATCTCGTTTACTTCAAATGAAGTCTCGTGAACACAAACACTTTATTTGAATACCAAAATGATCATTTATTATCATTCCTGGGGGAATACAAATGTTAAATGAAATAACCCGTGTCTGTGAACAGACAGTTGACATGTTTTGGCTCTCTTAAAATCCCAGCTGAAAGAAACAAAAAGTCAAGCTGGAAGGTGGAGGCTAACTCTGCCTTTTAAGTGACTCTTTATATACCCTGGGACAAAGAACTCAATGCCGTATGTCAATTTTAAATGGATATTGTAGTCATAATCAAGTCTTTACATGAGGCATGTCCTTTGTCATTAAGTGTCATGTCATCATTGCTACCAAACACAGACACTTAAAACAGTATATATAATAGAGAGAGAAATTATATTTGTATTTCATGTGTTCAGCCCATTTATTAAAAATCTAAAGTGCTTCTTTACATGAAAGAGTATATATATATTCCCCTCACTTTACTTTAGTTGTATGTGGTTGGGCAGATAGTTTTGACTTTCCTGCAGTGTAACATTCAACACAATGCAGCTGGCTCTTGTGATGCTACAACCCTAACTCCGAGTGATGGAGAGGTTTTCTGGAAGGAGATGTTTCTAATTCCTTTGTAATGTTTGAAATTTAAAAAGACCTGGGCAAATAAAATCTGAACTGTCAGGAAACCAATACGTTTGGAAGCCACTGTTACCTGGAGGGAGAGAAGAAACAAGGCAGTAGGGGTGTGTAGGGGTGTATCAAGCTCTACAGATTCAAAATCGATTCATAGAATTCCAAAAATCAATTCAGATTTTTTTTTTCGTTATGTAATGCCATGTATACTATTACTAGTACTGTTACTACTTGACTGCACCGATTCGGGTCATTTTTTTTTCTATTGACTGTACTCGCATATTTATAGCGATCAAGATTAACGTAAAAACACAAAAACCTAAATGTGTGTCCATTATGTGATTCTGACACATCACAAAAGTTCTGTTGAATGGACTGTCGTAGCCACAGTTGTAAAAAGAAAGGGCCTAATTTTAGGAAGTTCAATGTGCCCAGTCGAGTTCACATTTCAACAGTCAACGTGGTAGCTGAAGTACTCCTTAAACCACATTTAGCAGTATTTTTTAGTTTGATCTGAGTACAGCACCTTAAAGGTAAATGTAAAAGCTCTTTTTATTTAAGTTTTATTTTATACCTGAATTAAATGTATTTGAAAGCTGGCCAAAGCTTGACACTTTGCAGTTTTTAGTTGCAAAAGTTTATGTTTTTGTATGAAGACATAAAGTAATATCAAACTACATTTACTTTGTTGTGTTTATTTTCTTTTAAATTGTATGTCTACTGCAATCACATGGGAAAAGTAACTACATTTACATACTGTGAATCATTTTTTTAAATCGAGAATCGTTTTTGAATCCAAAATCGATTTTGGATCAAATCTTGAGCCAAAAAAATTGATACCGAATCGAATCGTGACATTTTCTGAATCGTGCACCCCTATAAGGCAGGGCCACTTCTTCTAGTGATAGATGAATTATGAAATGTCTTCAGATTGCTTTATATGACAGTTTGTGTCATATAAATGTGAGATGCTGAAACCAGCAAATGTCTGGCTTTTTCTCCTTGATAATTGTCTAAAACACTGAATCAATCATCAATATTGTTGGCAATTCATTACCTTAGTCTGAGAGTGGTCAGTGTAACGCTTATCAGTTCAATTTTCTAAGCACAAACAGACATTTGGAAAAACAGAAAAATGGGTTAAAATATCAAATTTTTCATTTTTTTCCACCTTGACAAATTAAAAAATTGGATCTTAAACCTGTTTTTCCAATTTTCTGTTTTTATTCAGAGGATCAGAAATTTAGAAAATTACAAAATTGCGTCTGGGCTCCAATTATTCAATACTGCAATGGTATTCTCTTCCTCTACTTTGCGGAATATGCAGGTCATTACAGTTTTTCTCGATTGCTTAAACACATTTCTTGAAACTATGCCTCGTATTCTCAAAACAGTAAACACAAATCCATAACGTCTCACCCAATTCACCAAAGCCGTCACAACATACACACTAAAACTTAGTTTTACACACTGGTGTAATAAATTCAAAACAACATTTCCAAAACTGTTAAGTTATGTTGCCACAAACCTTTTCAGATGGACACAAGACACAACCAATGGTTACATTGGCACATTTTATTCATTACTGTATTACAGTACTACACAGTATTATTCTGCATCAGCATCCCGTCTTTGCTCTGGGTCAGGCCAGAGAATCTCGTCCACATCACAGGCTATATTGGCCCTAGCCAGGCAGCGGGGGTAAAATCCTCTTGCATGCCTGATCCACCCCTGGCACGCATCTACTGATATGTCTAGGCAGGCTTCTTCCATGGCCTGAAGGAGGTGAACACGCATATAAGGTTCTCGGTCATACACTTTCCACCGCCATGCCGAAAAAAACTCCTCTATTGGGTTAAGAAATGGAGAGTATGCAGGCAGAAAGAGGTTGGAAAATATTGGGTTATCGGTAAACCAATCACGAACCAGAGCAGCGCGATGGAAGCTGACGTTATCCCAAACAACAACATAGTGAGGGTGCTCTGGTTGTGCTGGTTCCCTGTGGTCTAGCTGGAACATATGCCCTCTTAGACCGTCAAGGAATGCAAGAAGGAGCAAAGTATTATAGGGTCCTAGACTGGCATGGCGGTGGAGTACACCTCGTTGGCTGATGGCTGCGCACATCGTGACATTCCCTCCACGCTGACCAGGGACATTTACAATAGCCCGATGGCCGATTATATTCCTCCCCCTTCTCCTTCTTTTGGTGAGGTTGAAACCAGCCTCATCCACAAAGATAATTTCAGGTGGAACAGGCCAGCCTTCAATCTCAAAGATTCTCTGCAAAACACATCAAAACACAATAGAGTATATCACTACCCCGAAGCACAGTTCAGGAGGGCACAAATGGCAGGATAAACTGCTATACTGTGATGGTGCACAATACTTCATACAATATCAAAAGTCATACCTGAACATATTCCACTCGTTGGTCTTTTACCCTGTCAGAGTTCCGTTCAAAAGGGACGCGGTATACCTGTTTCATCCGGAACCGATGCTTTCGGAGGATGCGATCAATTGTGGAAAGGCTGATGGAATTTATTCCTTGAAAATGATTATTATCCTCAATCACTCTCCTTTGAATCTCTCGCAGGCGGATTACGTTATTGGCAATGACCATGTTTACAAGCTCCCTCTCTTGCTCCTCTGACAAAAGCCTTGGCCTCCCACCACCAGATGGTCGTCTCTGTATCCTACAAAAATAGAAGCATGCATTACTGTAAATTTGATGGATTTATTTAGTATTACAGAAACATAGTACAACAGTGCATGTAATGTCAAAGCACAGAGTACAGCACTCAAAAGTTACTGTACAGAGCAGTCGTACTGTAAGTACACCTACCTGTTTTCCTCCCTGAAGGTTCTGATGATGGAGGCGACGGTGAAGCGACTCAAATTAGGCTGGACTCATTGCCCAGCCTCCCTCATGGTCATACCATGGACAAGAACATGGTCCACTAAAGTGGCTCGAATTTCATCCGAGACTGCTTGTCTCCTTGCCCTTACTCCTCTTCTACCTCGTCCTTCACCACGTCTTCCTCCTCTCCCTCCTCGCCTTCCTCCTTCACCACGTCCTTGTCCTCCTCCTTCTCCTTCTCCTTCACCACGTCCTCCTCCTTCTCCTCCTCCTCCTACTCGACCATGTCCTCTTCCTCTTCCTCTCCCTCTCCCTCTCCCTCTCCCTCCTCGGCCGTCATTTCTCTGTGGATCCATTGTTCCAAAACTCAATGAACTGACTCTGGCCATTTTATCAATCTATTGAAAGTTCTGATTGGTGTGTGATCAATTTTGACTCGTAGTGTTTCCACCTGGGTAGTTGTGTGCTAATTGAGCTTCAGTTGTGCTGACTTGAGTGAGCAATATTGAATGCTGTGCTTTCTAAATGACAACATGGTGTAGGCAATGAGAAATTAAGGGATTTGTGTGTAGAGTTTTGCAGTAACAGTTCAACAAATCTGACTCATGTGTCAAAACCAGGGAATAGTGTTTATAGTTTAGTGAAATGGGTGTGCTTTTTGAAAAATGGCGTTATGGTTTTGAAATTTTAGTTCAAAAGCCTGGTTATAGTGTTTAAGCAATTGAGAAAAACTGTAACTGTATATGGACCAATAAAAACTGATAGAGTTTGGGGTCAGAGGTGCTTGCAACTGATGGTTTCGAGTGGGGGGGGCGGGGCGTAGCTAGGCGGAACGAGGGAGAGAATACCATTGCAGTATTGAATAATTGGAGCTCAGATGCAATTTTGTAATTTTCTAAATTTCTGATCCTCTGAATAAAAACAGAAAATTGGAAAAACAGTTTAAAGATCCAATTTTTTAATTTGTCAAGGTGGAAAAAGATAGTGGAACCCATTTTTCTGTTTTACCAAATGTCCATTTGTGCTTAGTTCTATTCATAACGGACACACAGCAATGTCACTGCGGCACTCTGTCCTTCAGCTAGAAGACAACGTGAGTAAGATCAGAGCTTTTTCTTTTATAACACAGACCTGACAAGAAACTGCATCTTGTTTCCCAGCTGGGATAATGCCCACTCCACACGGCGAGGTAACAAAAGCGAGGTAAACACACAGTAGCCTCTTAGCTTGCAGCCTGACAAACAGCGGCAGTATTAATGGTCAACACAGGTTTTTTGAGACGGGACACTGAAGGAAGCTGGAGAATGCATGGAAATGCTTGAATGGAAAGTGGCAGAGTGGATTCCAGGGAGGTCTGCGGCTGTTTTGCTGCTGATGGGTATGGTGCGTTAAAGCTTGTCACACAAAGCCCGGCAGAAGTACACTCTCTGTAAACTTTCCGGGAGCTTTTTAAACACAGAGAGTGCCAGCCTACCCAACCAGAGACGGAGCGGGAGGCACAGCCAAAATGTCACAGTCACACACACACACACACACACACATACACACACACACACGCACATACACACACACACACGCTCCACACACACTCCTAGTACGCTTCCTTTGTATTTATATTACCTTATGTATTTAGATTACATGGCTGCTTTGTATTGAGCAAGTTAAACACACAGGCCATCCTTCACCATGCCAGCAGGGAGCCTGGAGCAGCATAGGCTCAGTGATGTCACAGAGGTTATTGCAGGATCTCCGTGAACGTCACTAACTCACTAACAAGCATCGTCACATGGCAAAGCACAAGATAATTCCATAACCAAAGGTGGTCGTTGCCGAGCGGACAGCTTGACGATGAAAACAGTTCTGGTTCTATAGATGCGTTCACCACTTCTCCATCCGTCCTTCTCTACAGCCACACGGAACAGGAAAGGACCAGACTAGAGCTGTAACAGTTCCAAATGTTACAATACAATTGTCTCAGTAATAATTGCGATTAACAATATAAATGTCTCTTTAAGTCAAATTTAAAAAAGATGTATTAACATATTACTTTTATAAACAAATTAAAGTTTTGAATGAATTCCAGGATACATCTTTTGTTTATGTCATGTGACCCAGATAATGTAGTAATACAGGTACAAAGCCTATGAAGTAAACCACACCTCTTTATTATCATAAAAGATTGTTTCTAACTGCACTCAGTTCAGTCAACATGCTTTCATCTACATATATCCAATCACTGGGGAGATAAAACTTCACTAAGGCAGTCAACACGTAGATGTGATGAACATCAACAACCATAAATAAACAGTAAATCAATAAATAGGGGATAACGCCCATCACAATTCCCCGAGCCCAAAGTGACGTCTTCATATTGCTCGTTTTATCCGACCAACAGTCCAACATTTCAAATGAACACACCCATGAACCAATTGGTTAAACACAGCCACCAGGTACGTAAACACATGGTTGCTTACAGTTTTTCTCAATTGTTTACACACAAATACAGGTACTTGAGACACAATGACCACAACATGTAACTCATGCACCAACCCACTGAACCAATTCTGCTAAACTACAAGCACAATTCCTGCTTTGCAGTTCTAAAACATTGCAGTTCTAAAACACACATTTTTCAAAACACTACACACAATTCTCTGCATTTGGCACAATTTTCATGAAGAAAAGCTCTTCTTTTCACAAGGAACACACTGCCATTCAAATATGCACACTGACTCATCACATGGGCAAACACCTGTCACACAGTTTTAAAATTAGCAATCAGAGCTTTAGCATAAAAGGGCAACAGGTGAGCTCTTCTGTTTTGGAGAATTTTTTTCTGCCTGGAGATGGAAAGTGTATGAGCGAAATCCACAAACGCGTGTACCTCTTCTCCAAGCTATGGAAGACGCATGTGGAGATATAGCAGTTGATGCTTTTCATGGCTGGATTCGCCATGCTAGGCGATATTTCCCCCGCTGCTTGGCCAGGGAAAACATTGCTTGTGATGTGGATGAGGTGCTGTGGCCAAACCCAAACAGAAGAGAGGATGCAGCATAGTTTTTTATTTTTTATTTTTTATTTATTATTTATTATTTTCTATGTTTTATTTTTTTTATTTTTTTTACAGTAAATTCTTCTGTTGTTTTGTATGTAGACCACTGTATGTGCAACTTTGTGTTGGTTGGGATGTACACTGTGTACGTTGTTTTTGTGGGAAAAATAAAATATATTTGTTACTGTGTACTTGTGGGTTCTGAGTATAAAAACAATATTCTCAAATATTTTCCAACACACTTATGTTTGTACTGTCTGTAGTAAGTGTAACACTGAACCAAAAAAAAGGCCTAAGTCATTATGATGAATGGAGAAGTGTTTTCAGTGTTTTACATTGAGCACATCAGTGTTCAACTGGTTCTTATAAATGTCTATTCATAGGATGGTTTGTGTGGTCATTTGAAAACAAAATACCATTTTGAGAAGAAATAACATTGTTTAGAATGTAAAGTTTCATTTTGCAGGAGAATTGAGGGGTTTTGCCCATTGTGTGTGTTTTTTCATTTGTGTGTAGAGTTCTGAGAGTATGAGGCATGCTTTCAGAAAATGTGTGTAAACAATCGAGAAAAACTGTAATTGTAGACACACCAGTCAGGTTTAAGCACTATATAAAATGCAGCAGGTAAGTTCACCTTTGGTGAACTTATTGTATATTTGTACTTTCTCTGTGTACTTCATTTACAGTACTCTAATCACTGAGAAGTAGAATTGCTAAAAGTGTTTTGGGTTAGCAACAGCAGTGTGTATCTGGTTCAAACATAATTAAGTCAAATGAAACGTGTGTGTTTCATATGGTAACAACATATGGTTTTTATAAAATAGTGTATAGTTTTTGCAAGCGTGTTTCATTTTGCAAAGGGTCCGAGGTGTTCTGCTAATTGGGTGTGTGGTTGTGCTAACTGTGTGTAGTGTTTTGAAAAAGACTTTTCAAAATTGTGCTTACAGTTTTTCTCGATTGTTTACTCTCAGAACTCTACACACAAATGAAAAAACACACACACAATGGGCAAAACCCCTCAATTCTCCTGCAAAATAAAACTTTACATTCTAAACAATGTTATTTCTTCTCAAAATGGTATTTTGTTTTCAAATGACCACACAAACCATCATATGAACAGACATTTATAAGAACCAGTTGAACACTGATGTGCTCAATGTAAAACACTGAAAACACTTCTCCATTCATCATAATGACTTAGGCCTTTTTTTTGGTTCAGTGTTACACTTACTACAGACAGTACATACATAAGTGTGTTGGAAAATATTTGAGAATATTGTTTTTATACTCAGAACCAACAAATACACAGTAACAAATATATTTTATTTTTCCCACAAAAACAATGTACACAGTGTACATCCCAACCAACACAAAGTTGCACATACAGTGGTCTACATACAAAACAACAGAAGAATTTACTGTAAAAAATAAAAAAATAAAAAAATAAAAAAAAATAAAAATAAAAAATAAAAAAATAAAAAATAAAAAATAAAAAATAAAAAACTATGCTGCATCCTCTCTTCTGTTTGGGTTTGGCCACAGCACCTCATCCACATCACAAGCAATGTTTTCCCTGGCCAAGCAGCGGGGGAAATATCACCTAGCATGGCGAATCCAGCCATGAAAAGCATCAACTGCTATATCTCCACATGCGTCTTCCATAGCTTGGAGAAGAGGTACACGCGTTTGTGGATTTCGCTCATACACTTTCCATCTCCAGGCAGAAAAAAATTCTCCAAAACAGAAGAGCTCACCTGTTGCCCTTTTATGCTAAAGCTCTGATTGCTAATTTTAAAACTGTGTGACAGGTGTTTGCCCATGTGATGAGTCAGTGTGCATATTTGAATGGCAGTGTGTTCCTTGTGAAAAGAAGAGCTTTTCTTCATGAAAATTGTGCCAAATGCAGAGAATTGTGTGTAGTGTTTTGAAAAATGTGTGTTTTAGAACTGCAATTTGTATGAGTGTAAAGCAGGAATTGTGCTTGTAGTTTAGCAGAATTGGTTCAGTGGGTTGGTGCATGAGTTACATGTTGTGGTCATTGTGTCTCAAGTACCTGTATTTGTGTGTAAACAATTGAAAAAAACTGTAAGTGTGGCCCTGATCTCATCAGAGATGGCTCTCCTTCTTCCTCTTCTTCCTTCCTCCTCCTCCTCCTCCTCCTCCTCCTCCTCCTCCTCGTTGTTGTCCCCTGTCTCTCCCTCCTCCTCCCCTTGCTCTCTGACCATTGTCGGCATCCATTGTGCAAAACAGGTAATACCTTTGACCTATGTATAGGCCTATACTAAAGCAGTGATTTGTTAGTATTCAGTTATGACATAATGTGTTTGAAAATGTGAGGAGTGTGTGTGTGCCCTGGTAAATAAGTGTAGCATTTTGATTGGTTGTGTTTAGAAAAGGAAAGCAAGTCACTTGCTGTTAGATTTTTGTGTCTTAGGTAGAGAATTGTGTGTAATGTTTTGAAAACAGTGTTTTATGCAATTGAGAACTGAGTGAAAGGCTGAGAAATAGCTTCTGGTTTTGGAGATTTGCTGTGTAGTTTTGCACTTTGAGTGAGAGGTTTCAAAAATCGTGTGACATGAAAAGATTTTGTGTGTAAGCAGTTGAAAAAAACTGTAACAGTTCAATATAAAAATTAAGAATAGGCAACATCAGCAGTTCTAAATGGTTTTATATCACAGGCCATAATGGTGGCGCCCCCTCCCCCCCCCCCATACACCAGTGTCAGGTGAAAATGAAATAAAGATATGTCCAAATTGATTTGTCCAGACAGCAGACCACCAGAGAAACATTTTATTATGTTTCCGTTTACCTTGAAAATGATCACAGTTTGGCCAAGAAACGTAAATTCTTCTTCCTGCAAAAGCCCCAAAGCTCTTTAATTTGGTGCTTGGTGTTCCTGTGAGTTGGATCAGTTTGGGCTCAGTTCAGACCAGGTCACGGTCACATCTCCTCCTCGCTTCTATTTTTCATCTTTTTATCTTTCATTTAATTCTTCGTTCTCTCTCAGTTTGAGAAAGACAATGTGATTTCCTTCGCCGCACTCCTGGCTTCCTATCAAGTTCAGGATTCATTTTAAGGTTCTCGTTCTGACTTCTAGAGCCCTACATGGTCCGCCTCCTGTGTCCATCTCTGTCCTGCTCCGTCCTGATGTCCCCAGGAGGACACTCAGATCTTCTGAGCAGGATAACTGGTTGTCCCTCGCGCTCGACTAAAGACAAAAGGTTTAAAGTGGCAGTTCTCCGCCTCTGTGGAGCTCTGTCAAGTTTCTTTTCCTCCGCTTAGTAATATGCTTAAATTCAGCGGGTTGTCTCGTCTGATCTGAGGTCGTAGTCGCACTCCTGTCTCTGACGTTTCTAAAAAGCAGCTGAAGCCTTAAACTGGCATCTGTCTCATGTTTGTAATTCTGTTTGTTTTGTAGTTTTATTATACTGTTTTTTTAAATTCTTAATGTAGTTTTTTTATGTTTTTGGGTCTTATTTTTCTTGGTTGGACGTCCAGGATGAGGCCGGCTGTGCGCAGGGCCGTGCACACTTCAATGTGACATTGCAAACAGACCCGTGCATGTCTGCCCTGGTGTCTTGCTGTGTGTGCATGTGGACGTTTCAATATTGATATTGGGTATATTTAGACCTTTGACCTCCTGTGCTGCTCCACTGGGTGCTGTGACCTAATGCTGAAGTCATATTTCCTCATCCACCACGTGCCGCTCGCTGCCTTTGAAGTATTTGGTGAGTTCTGAGGACCGGGGCCGGATTGGAAGATGATGGATTCATAGAAAGCGTGTTTTTCATAACACTATGGACGCATCTGGTGAACTGTAAAATATTAACGGATCCTCTTCTCTGGAATATCTTAATCTCTCTTGGCATGTGTGAGCAGACAAGACAGGATGCACGCCCCTGCTGCTGCTGCTGCTGCCGCTGCTGCTGCACACATTCCAGTTCATTTCTGTTGAATGTGTAAGTGGGTCTGAGACATCTTCCACTGTTTTCACTGTGAAACGTGTTGATGAAACGCCCGTGGCTCAATTCCTCATGTGATTGATGTGGATAAAGGCCGTCAAGCTAAACAGTTTGAAGGAGGGGAATACTAGAAGCCCAGCTGTACTGACCAGAGTAGAAACATGTCGGCGTGACTGCCGCTCCTCACTTACCCTCTCATACTAATCACTCAGTTCACACACTACTGCAGCAGCCGCTTGACATAAGTTTGGAAGATGTGGTGGAGACACACTACGCTAGATTTTTTAAGTAAAAATAAACACAAATTATCAGTCTGAATCTTAAAGTATTTCTGCAACAAAGACAGACATATACATCACCAAAGTGAGCCCTTGCAGATATGCTGTATTTGCACAAATGTGTTTCTGGAATCTGATTTGGACAATTCTCCCCATAAAGAGACAACATGAAGAAATCAAATAAACTTTATAAAGATAAATGCACAAACTTCCATCCAAGCAATTGACAACATCCAGCCCAAATCCCAACCCAGTCTCACGGCAGTTTGTGAAATGGTCACGTCATTTAATCTATTGATTCGTGTTCACGGGGACATTTTTCTCGTTTTTTTCGTGGTGGCCAGCACGAAAATGTGAAGTAATGGGAAGAATATTTCGTGATCACAGCACGAATACGGTAGGGAGTAGTATGAAAAGCCGAAAATCTGCATAGGGAGGTTGGTCGGAGTGGTGGATGGGTCAAACAATACAGGGCTTTCACCCGGGAGACCGGGGATCACGTCCCACGTGTGGCGTTTTGTTTCCCCGTTGTTTTCCTAATCACATCCGTCCCATTATTGTCGTGCGTCCCCCGTGGCGTGTGAGGCGTCCTTTCCCCGTTGTGTTTTTCCTAAACTTTGGATTTTCACATGTGACTGTGAAGACAAACAGATGGCAACATATGAACAGGAATGGCATTTTTAAGCATTTATTTTATCTCTAAATGTACTTTTGTAGTACTATTGTATTAACTGTTACTCTGTTTGGTGAAGGCGCATAAAGATTTAAGACCTGTTTTTAGAAGGTGCAGAGAGAGCATTGTTGTACGTAGATACACGTAGATAATTGAGGCAAAATAAGCACAAAGAAATGGAGCAATATTAACTGGTATTAAAACATACTAGTTTTATGGAATTGTCTTTCTTCACAGATTCCAAGCTTCTTGTTTCAACCTTTGTATTTGTGTCATAATTGTCCAAACAGCTTGTCCTAAATGTATGTAACCAAACTGGTGTAGCAATAATGCACTGTAGTTCTTGCCTAAGACTCGTCGTGTTTGGTTTTAGTGATTTTCACCAATAAAAAGCAGCAGTTGAATATGATTATCTTATTAGCTGGATTGTATGATTCCACTGTAAGAAGGTACACGTTACGTCCTGCTCAGATACAACCTGACAATACCAATTACTTTACAGACTTTCAGTGTATTAAAAAAAAAAAAAAAAGATTAATTCTTTACCTGTT
The DNA here is from genome assembly GCF_008315115.2 of Sander lucioperca. Taxonomy (NCBI): domain Eukaryota; kingdom Metazoa; phylum Chordata; class Actinopteri; order Perciformes; family Percidae; genus Sander; species Sander lucioperca. The sequence goes on from NC_050177.1 coordinate 17,062,997, forward strand.
TTAAACATTCCAGTTAAACAGATACATTTGCTGATGAAAACAAAAGAGAAACAATGAGCCCTATATGTGCCCCATACATATATAAAAGGAGCTGTGACATCACACCAAACTACCAATATTCTTTTATGTTGCTTGTCTTTCACAGTGTGTGGCAGAAACAGTTATTGTAGCCTGTCCTTGTTTATTTGAAACATCTGACCTTTGAACTTTCTCCAACGCTCTATCTGCCATAAGTTACAGCGCTCTGTGTATGCATCAACTGTCACCCGCTGCTTTTAGGGGCCTTCTAGACTAAACCACCTTGGTCATAAAATAGGTAAAAGTAACTAAAAATGTTAGGCTTGTTTAATGCAGTTTCAAATGAATAAACGTAATAATCCCATGTCCTACAATAAATCCAAGAATGAGCCGGGGCTGAAAAGGTGCAGTGATAGCGTGCACCATTTATCTTCATGCCTTATTATTTTGTTTATATTCTTGTTGATTTTGATTTTTTTTTTTTTTTTTTCTTCCTTGTTTTTGGCGTACTTTTCCTGCTTATTCCTTCAGTTATTACCTACTTGAACTTTTAAGTCTACACAGCACTATAACACTGTCATTGTTTATAAATCCCGTAAATGGGGGTGAAAAAGGCCACTGGGCTTTTTTGGATAGATCTTCAAAAGCCAGCAGGCTGCGTGTTTACAGGCTGGGACAGGGCTGGGCTCAGGCATGTGGAGCCTGCAGTCTTTTACAACGTTGTCTTGTCTGTCACTTGACAGTTGACTGCCGTACAGCTTTCCCCCCGCTTAGCAAACAGTCCTGTTATATTTTCCATTCGAAGAATCCTCGGGGTCACCAGTGCGTCTGACTGTTGGCTGAAGCCAGATGGGGGTTTTCCTATAAACAAGTGTACAGGCTGTATTTATACAGAATGTGGCACCTGACGCCATAACACTCATGACACTCTGTTTAGTGGCCAAAGTTGCCATAAGTCACTTTAGAGAATTAAGTAAATATTTTCATTATGGCCGTGCCATTGTTTATTATAGAATGGCAAAAGTTCTAAATCTCGCCAAATCCTCTGTTAAAAAATCATTTAATAACAACTTGTCTAAAGTGAAGCGCCATGTACATAGAGCTGATTCCTTTTCATTATTCGCAAGTCGATTTAGTTTCAAACAAATCCAGAAACACCAGCTGTTTGAGCAGCAGTGTGAGGAAAGGCTCAGGTTGGAGCACAGCATTACACAAACCATAGACTGCATTCACACAAGGATAAAAGCATACCTCTGGCCTGTTGAGCGGCACATTGTCTCATTCAAATACAGTATGTCACCCATCACAGATACATTCCACTCTGCTAAGTATTATCGTGCTGCTGGATTAAAGCAGCATGAGACAAGAGGATGCACTGCACAGAATTGGATGCTGAAATCATTGGAGATTACCATTTGGCCTGATAATAGTGTGAGGAAGAGTTCAGTCTTGGAGAAAAGCCTTTACGATAAAAGCATTCCAGCAAAGAGTGTTGGTCAGTTTGGTGGAAGTCATAAACAAGTGGACCTGTAGCTAAGCTGGAAACAGCCAATTATGGTGCTCCCATCAACATGTACAAAACACAGAAGGAAGGATCATAATGAGCTCAGCCGGAGGATCCCCCATATTGATTGCAACATAAATTCACAATCATCAGTTGGAAATCCTGGACTTACCCCAATGTAAATATCACAGGCCATGAAAGCCTCCCATACATTTGGCTGTGCTTCAGCTCGGCTGGTGGTCGCCAACAAGCCCCAGAGAGTGTAAGACAAGCATGGAAGAGACAAAAGGAGAGAAAACATACCAGATGTGACCGCTCAAATGAATAATTCATCAATGAAAGATGAACAGGACTGATGAAGAGATTCAGTTAAGGCTGAATGTGTGAATCTCTGGCTCGAAATAGAAAAACCTCGAAATAGAAAGCATTATAATTCACCATGACATACTGCAATCTGTATTTTTTCGTCCAAGTTAAATTAAACAAATGCTCAATTACTGTAAAGCTGCTCATGAATGCCACAATAAATGTGTTGGTGCATAAGTATACTATAGTAGGAAGTAGACTAGTAGTAAACAACAACCCACCTGTGGTGCTCATATAATGTGAAAGTAGTTCCTGCATATTTTTCCTTTATATGTCATTGTCAGATGAATGCAATGAGAAAACATCAGTGCTTTACTTTTCATAAAGGCCCCATACTGTTGGTATTGTTAGAAATTTAAGACGTCTGTCCCTTTACAACAATAAACTTTGGGGGGATCCATCGTCCTGTAAAGTTTGCATTTCATGTGCCAGTTTACGAACATGAACATCAAAGTGGAATAGCTTCGGAAAAAAGGTAGCTATTGAGCTTAGCTTGCTAACTTGACTTCATTCTTTATTAATGTTTCTTCAACAGCTGCTGTTATCGGCAGCTCCTGCACACCGACAGTGTCACGTTCATCACACATCGAGGACAGGGTCTATGGACTTTTAGCCATCACTCTTTCCTGGGTCTGGGCATGGTGACGGCAAATTACCAGACTGTCAAAACACAATGCTCGTGATTCAAATCACAATACAGAGTAATGTAAAGGTATTTTATTGTCACATACACCTACATGTAGTAACCCATCCCTCAAGGGAGCAGTGTGCAGCCATTTACAGCGGCTGGGGACCAACTCCAGATCTGAGCCAGAGCCTTGATCAAGGGCACTTACTGGAGAACCTAGTACATGTTTTTTGATGGTGGGGGAAACCGGAGCACCCTGAGGATACAAACTCCATGCAGAAAGGCCCGGAACGACCTGGATTTGAACCCAGAACTTTCTTGTTGTGAGGCCACAGTGCTAACCATTGGGCCACCATGCTGCAAGAAGTAACTTATTGAGTTCTCAAATCAGAGATGGGACTAAGTAACAGTTGACAATGCCCAAAGTTGGCCATTGGAATTGTAGTGATACTACGAAATATTTTTAGTGCCCGCCCACACTGATAAAGTTGGAAAATAGAAGTGGCTCTAAATACTACAATACCTATGAGCTTTGACCACCAAAACACTTCAACATGTGTGCTAAATTCTTCCAAATTGACCCAGAATCCAAAAGTGAATTAATTTAAGCTGCAGATTTTGTATTCAGGTTCCTCCACACAGGGTGTCTGCGGGGTTTTAAAAAGTATTAAAAGGTAGTAAATCAAATTAGTAAAAATGAAGGCCATTAAAAGGTATTAAAATGTATTAATCGCCATTTTACGAGGTATTCATTTTTTGAATGATTTTTTTTGCAAACTATGAGTTGTCCATTTGTTTTATTATGTCTGTTTAAGGTGATCTTGTAAAGTTCGTGTGATATTACATCCTATCCCGCATCGGGTGATAGCCTATCTTTGCTTGACAAGCCAAACCCACATCCAGATGTTGGGTCTGGGAACACACCATTGGCAGGGCTCAATCCGAGGGGCGGGATAAACGATTGTCTTTCAAATTCCCTCTGCACCAGAGGTGTCAAGTAACGAAGTACAAATACTTTGTTACCTTACTTAAGTAAAAAATGTGGGTATCTATACTTTACTGGAGTAATTATTTTACAGCAGACTTTTTACTGGTACTCCTTACATTTTCACCCAATTATCTGTACTTTCTACTCCTTACATTTTAAAAATAGCCTTGTTACTCCTATTTTCAATTCGGCTTGTTTTCAGTCCGCCTTGTCATCCTTCAAAAAAACACCAAAAAAACAAAAACCCGAAATGATTGGATGCAAAAACAACTCCTTTCAAATGCGCTGCAAGCTCTGCGCACCCAAGTACCACAAGCTAATTAAAATACTTATAGGCAACTAGTCATCATATCTTCCGCTCCATGAAACACATGTTAATACTCAGTAGTACACATATATGGTTCTTTAATGTATTTGCATTGTACTAAAATGTGTTTTGTGCAAAAAATGCATTTATGCCATTTTCAATGGGCATAAATGCGGCTGAAACAGGTGCATCCCAAACTTTTCAACATTAACATTTTAACATAACATTATAGTCATTATGGCCTTTAGAAAAATGTTTTTTTTGGGGAGATGGGATAGTGCACTATAGGCCCCTGTGGCGCGACCTAAGCTTTTGTCCTTAATGGCATTTTTTCCCCCTTACATTACTTTGACTTTTATACTTTAAGTAGTTTTGAAACCAGTACTTTTACACTTTTACTTGAATAAAAAGCTTGAGTTGATACTTCAACTTCTACAGAAGTCTCTTTAAACCCTACTATGTATACTTCTACTTGAGTAATGAATGTGAATACTTTTGACACCATTGCTCTGCACACAATAGGATAGCACTACAACCAACCAGAGCAACGAAGAAGGTAGCGGAGCTAGTTGATAGATTAAACTTTTGCCATATCCGGTATAAGAAAAGCTTAACTCCAAGTCTTCCAGAGTCATGACCAAAGCCGATTCGAAAGGCCGCTGTTCGCCAGCAGCAGCAGCCATCTTCTTTGTTTTCAAGTTGTTTGGATCCCACAAAGATGAACAGAGATCCTGAGTGGTGCATCACACAGATGAAGAGTATAGTGCAAACATTCCTCCAGGGCAAGCAGTTGGCAGGTGGCATCTCAGCTGGTAAGAAAATATTGTATAGGGACAAAAGAAGTGGATAGGTTATTCAGATTGATTAAGGACATGTGTTAGCGGTCTCAATGTGCAAGGTGGTTTTGTGCATTCTATTAACAGTGTGGAAGTGGCATTGCTTTTACCTAAATAATTTATTTGAACAAGTTCTGAAAAAAATCTACTATGCAATACTACCTCTCTATGTAGAGATGTATCATCACTTTCAGTCACTATGACCACTACTACGGTCAGAAACACTGTGCCAAAATATGAACAATAATGTCGTTGTCAACGGGCTTATCTGCTAATGTTAGCTACCGACCGTTACCTTGAAACCATCCAGCAAATAGACGGTACCGTTACCTGAATCCAGTGATTTAACGTCACCGTTCATTTTACATACAGTTTAACAACAGAACAAAAGGCCGAGTGAACATTACTAGCTATGTTTTTCATGTTGGTTTTGAGCGGAATGCAGCCCCACTAACCTGGAAAATGGTTGATTACTAAATCTAACACCCTCAGGAGGAGGCAGAAAGACAAGAAAGAGGAACTGACGCAAGTTGATAAACTTGTGGAAGAAAAAGCAATTCAATTGAAGCACGTACCATGAGATCACAGGTTCACTTTGTTTCAAATGGTTATAATGGCATCATAAGTTCAAACAGTGAATGCTTGTTTGCTTGTCTGTTTGTATGTCTGTTTTCTTGTATTTCACTTGCCTCATGGGATATTTTCCATGTGTACTCATTTGTGCATAAGGTGTCTGTACATACAGAAGGTTCACTTAGTTTTAAGTGGTTATAAATGGCATCAGTGAATGCTTGTTTCTTTGAACTGCTTCAGTGTATCATTTTATTTCTTCTATTCATTTTATTCTAAAGGTGGAACAAATGCAAGATGTTTCCAAAGTCAGTGAGTCTCAATCTATTCTGTTGACTTTCCCTATCTGCATTGTTCTATTGGCCAAGAGGGTGTAGCTTTATAAATCTTAAACTCTGTTTAATGGTTAGAAATGTGTTGCCGTATAAACCTGCAACTCAGTGGCGTGTTGGTTTTAAAAAATATTGAGAAGGTATTAAAAATGGTATTAAAAGGTATTGAATTTACCTCCATGATTTCTGTATATACCCTGTCCACAGCTTAAAGTGGCCATATTATGCTCATTTTCAGGTTCATAATTGTAATTTCAGATTGTATCAGACTAGGTTTACACGGTTTAATTTTCAAAAAACGCCATATTTTTGTTGTACTGCCCATTGCTGCAGCTCCTCTTTTCACCCTGTGCAGGTCTCTGTTTTAGCTACAGAGTGAGACCTCTCAACTTCTGTAAGATCTTTGTTGTCAGTCAAACATGGGCAGTAGCTAGGTAAGGATTACATTAGCTAGCTAGGTGTTTCTGCAACTTCGGCCTGTACAAGGCAGGATTAGCCAGGAGACTTCTTCTAAATGAGGGCGCACTTCCAACTTTGTGTGGAATACCTGCAGAACAGGGACATGTAAGTAGTTCTATACAATTTATTATGTAGATTAGGGTGAATTTGTGTGTGTTGTAGCAGTGTTTTGCCATTGAGAACGAGTTAGCATGCTAGCGCTAGCATGCTAACGGTTATCCCCCTAGGCCCCTCGTCGCCCCTTGCACTTTTTATATACAGAGGCTTGTACCTTCAGCTTTTAATTAAAGTACCAAATATGTTTTAACACACACATTAGTTATTAACGATTAATTTTAATTTAACTTTAACTTTGAGGGTTTTAACACTAAATCATGTATTAGGCCTCTAGCCCTGTCAAACTTTAGTTTTGGTTTCGAGGCCACAGTTAAAGACAAAGGGGTTTTTAAAGGGGATAGTGTAGGCCCTGGCCTCCTGCACCACTGTAACAAATATCAGAGTTATCTTTGATTAGGATTTATCCTTTAATGCCCACATAAATTAAATCTCAAGAACCGCCTTTTTTCACCTGCGTAACATCGCAAAAATTGGGCACATCCTGTCTCAAAACGATGCAAAAAAATAGTCCATGCATTTGTTACTTTGAGGCTGGACCATTGTAATTTCTAATTATCACATTATCTATAAAATACAGAATTAAATTTTAAATCCTTTACTTGACCTACAAAGCTCTTAATGGTCAGGCACCATCATATCTTAAAGAGCTCATTGTACCTTATTGCCCCACTAGAGCACTGCGCTCCTAGAATTCAGAGCTACTTGTGGTTCCTAGAGTCTCTAAAAGTAGAATGGGAGCCAGAGCCTTTAGCTCTCAGGCTCCTCTCCTGTAGAACCAGCTCCCAGTCTGGGTTCGGAGGGGTACCAAAACAATCTTTTTTCCCCACCGTCTTCCCTGGCATCGTGTCAAGAATATCTGCGTCCAAACGGATCCATTTGTAAATGACTCAACACGCTACTTCATATTCCAGGCCTATAGGTGGCACTGTTTCTGCTACAAAAATTCACCAAAAAACGGAGAAGAAGACGACGACGAAAATGGCTCAATATCTTCTCCAGCAGGAACACAAGCATGTAGTCCGCCATTGTTGTTGTTTTTGTTGTTGTTGTTATGAGACGTCGTCGTGGGATAAAAGGTCGAAGGCTAGAGGTCGAGGGGTGTGGCGATGACATCATCAACACGCAAGTATGCGGCTTCGCCGTCCAAACGAAGCAAGGGTGGTGTTTTCGAATTATTTCACCAGGAAAGGTCTTGTGTGTCGCCTCGCAGATTTCCTTGGATTGTGGTGGCACCTGGATGGTGGATGCGCCTTCTGCCGTATTCCTTCTTGATGTTCAATGCTACTATAATTATGAGTCATAGTTCTTCTATCATTACTGCTATTATTATTGCTACTCTTTGTCATTATATTCCATCATGCCCACTGCTATAATTAGTATAGTCATATTTCTATTATTATTATTATTATTATAGTTAGTTATTATTGTGGTTGCTGTGCATCCCTGTTCTGTCTGAGGTTTCTGCCTGTTAAAAGGTTGTTATTCCTCGCCGCTGTCCCCACCAATGCTTGATCTTGGGGAGTGTGGTCTAGACTTGCTCCATCTGGAAAAGTGTCCTGAAATAACTTCTGTTATGACTTTACATTACATTACATGTCATTTAGCTAACGCTTTTATCCAAAGCGACTTCCGTATGCTACGTATGTCAGAGGATGCACGCCTCTGGAGCAACTATGGGCTAAGTGTCTTGCTCAGGGACACATTGGTTGACGTATCACAGTGGGAATTGAACCCAGATCTCCCACACCAAAGGCATGTGTCATATCCACTGCGCCATCACCACCCAGATTTGAAACTTGAAATAAAATTGAATTAAATAGAAACATTACATATGATACATATTTTGCAACATCACTGACAAAATCTACAACATGGCATCTTTAAGTGTGACATCACACGAGCACATTCAGTGAGCAATAACTTAAACAGTGCCAGGTAATAAAGATTAACATCCCAGCATGCAGAGGATATAGGAGGGGTCGTAAACATCCCGAGGCGAGTGGCTTTCTACCTTTCCAGTCACTCCTTAATCTGGGAGTGATTAGGGAGAAGGGCAGATAATACGACAAGCATTCGGCCCGGCCAAGGCAATCAATAAGAGAACAACTGTTAAGTAGAACTTGCTATCAGCTCATCTCAATGGAGCTCCAAGTGCCACGTGTCTTGGCTCTTATTGTGTTGACACAGAGATACGGGCCACCATTTACTCACCACTGGCCCAGATAGCATCAGACTATAACCTGGTTCTTTTGAAGACAGCCATGTTTTCCTTTTCTCTTTCTTTCATCCACACTTCCACACATCCATTTCAAGCCTTTCAGTAAATGGGAATTTTTCTTCCTGCGAATCTTGTGATTCACTGATAGCTTATCATCGTATGAGCTAATATTAAACATCATCATTGTTGTCCTTTGTCTCTGAGGCAAGGTTTCTAACCTAACCCCAGTGGGGGCTGTCACTGTTGTATAAATTGCCAGAGAAGGCCCTATCTGTGTCTGGGTGGGCTTTTAAGCCAGGCCCATCAGTTAAGGCTTCATTAAAGTGGTTCCTCCTGATGCTCGATAGAGGAGTCCCCTCTAGCCTTTTAACAGTCTCGGATTTACTGTAACTGTTGTCTTGTTTCTGAGGTAAATGCAGGGCTTTGTTATTGTTTGCCCCGGCTGACGTTTATGTACAGTAGAGCGTGCAACCCTTCTTTATTCCCTCAACCACACTACATGTAATCTGTGTGTCAAGATATGGTCTGAGCAGATGTTGTTTCCTGGAAGAGGCAACTGGAATCCCAGAAAACTGAGAGGGGGCATCCTTATCTGACTTTTTTTCTTCTTTTTTTTTCTTTTTTTTTTTTTACAACATTCCACATAAATATGTGACTTCAAATTCATGTCGTGAGAGGGTTCAACGATATCCCAGGGCTGTCAGGTGATAACACACCCTATGGTGGCCATGTTGAAGGGGTTTGGCAACACAGGCTGCGTACAGCTGGTGGTTAAATTTGCTTGGCTTTATGGACACAATTGAACAGACATAGCAGGGGGGGCTGGTTTTAGGATGTGGGAATGATTGAGCCCATGATCATTTTATTGATGCAACTTTGCACATTTGTATTATTGTAAATTAGGTGTGAAAACGGGTGGAAAATAGCACTTGTGCCACAACCTGGTGCAATGCATCTCTCCTTGTTCTTATACAAGGTTAATGTTTAATTGTGCATTGTCCCTGTTTACATACAATTACATTCCATATTACATTACATTCTCTTAAAGTTGACTTAGTTATGTTTTTGTGCTTAAAGGCAATTCCCCACTTGCTCCCTCAAACATATAACCAGGACCAAAGGACCCTCTGACCCCCTCATATATGTTATGTGTATATATGTTGAAATGGATCTTGGTGGCTTTCACAATATACCGGACTGAAAGGTTCAAGGTGTGATCATTCCATCTCATTTACTTTGCATCTGGAGCGTCCTGGGATCAGCCTGTTTCTATCTTCTAAATACACATTAAGTATAAATCTATGCTGTTTCATCCCAACATGCTATTTTTCTTGTTCCTGTTGTAAAACTGTAGCCTTGATAATAACCCAACCCGCTGAAGGAGCTTTTTTAAAAACTTGCTATTTTTTATAAGCCGTTCCATACATTTATAAGAGTTTTATTGTCCTGTAAGCATATGAGCAGTTCTCCAAACAGAGCTTATTAAAGAAAACAGTAATGTATGTTTGCGGTGCCCTATGGTACAGGCCTCAGGAGATGATGTAGTGTAGGGAGCGTAGACAGGCTGCACAGAAGATTTGGCTTGTCTGGGATCTGAGTAAGAGGCTCATTTTTCACATCGACACCTTGTGGGGGCTCTCTAAGCTACTGAATCCACAGAGTAGATGTGTTTAATATTTGCTCAGGAGCTAGTAGGGTCTGCTCTTTGTAAATTGTGTAAATTGATATGTTGGCAGCAGCGGCTGATGGAGGGATGCATCTGTGTGGCTGAAAGCGGGCTTAAAGGGCTGTAAACAAACAGACACGCACTCTGCCGTGTGCCTGGGCTCAGATGGACCTCTGGAAAGAAACAATACAAAATCTGTATTCTGCAAACACTAACATGGCTGCACTCCAGCTCCCTGCACCACTGAGGATTGCTCAAATGCAAACATTCAAATGGCTGTTTGCTGTGTCTTTCATGCTTTTTCAAACTCAATTAATGTTGGCTCTCAAACAGCTGACTGAGGTAGTAGCCGGAGTCAAGTGCTCCAAGTATGCTCTCTCATTTGCTCTTGTTCTCTTTCACAGGTGAGTTGAGGTGACCCGAGAAGAGATGTCCTCTGCTGGGGAGTGAAGTGTGGGCCATGCATGCTGGGAAATGCTCTGAGGTCCTGGTCACTGGTCCAGAGGACAGACTGTGTCCAGGACACCTGCAGGGGGCTACACAGGGCCAGTGGACGGAGAGAAGGAACCACGCACTGAAGAAGCAGTGGCCGTCGACAGAGGACCAGAGTGGTAGGCTTCTCTTTTTGAGATCCAAGCCCGATCAAAGGATCCTGTTCACTTAGAGTAAAGGAAGACAAACCCACCATTAGCTCTCATATGATTGACTAAGTGTTGATCATATGAATGCAGGGTTTTTACTGACTCAGAATGGGCCTTTGGGGTGTGACCGCACAACAGCAAGCATGATCTGTTCTCGTACAGTAAAGGCAATAAGTCTGTTACCTTATTTGAGAGAAATCTATGCATGTGCCTGTTATTTCTGACAATTTCATAATCAAAAATGCATATTATGCTTGAGTAAAGGAAACCCCAAATAACAAAACTGCTTAAAAAAAATCATATTAATATTTAAATACCACCGTTAAAATCACAGAAAGAGTCCGGTACAGCCAGACTCTGGACAGTAAAACAGAGCTCAGCGCTGCTATTCAAGTTTATGTTCTGCTTCTTCGACGGTTGTTTGTAGAATTGCTGTTTTTTTCTCACTTCTCATGATTTCAGCACTGGTGGTCCTTTGGGGCTGGCTAAAACCTCTTTGGGGGGAGGGAAACCCTGGATTGTACTGAATGCCATGGCAGTTTGAATCCCAGTAGTTCATTTAAAGATCAATAGGCTTCTTCCTGTGAGTACAGTCTAGTGTCTGTAATTCTCTGGTTGGTAGTGATGCTTTCATCAGAGTATACCAATGTTCCAAACACAATCTGATGCTAGCTGTGGGCTTCATGTTTCCAGACCCTGTCAATCAAATCTTAATAAACCACACCCACACACCCTGAGTTTTGGACTGACATTCTACGAAAAATACAGATGTTTTTTTCTGAGCTGTAACTTTGATTGTAGCTTATTTAATGGTGAATATTTAAACGACCCATATTTACTTTGATTGTTTGGCGCTGCCTTCTAGTGGCAGTAGTAATTATGACTGAGGAGCAAAGCAGGAAGTCATGTCACTTTACTGTATTAGGACCAAGGGGATAAGCTTCTCCTCGGACCGCGAACCTCCTATGGCACCATTTTGATGCTAACAAGCCATCACCTCCCGTTAGCATTCCATTGACTCCCATTCATTTTGGCGCCACTTTGACAGCGAATAACTTTACATCTGAAGCGTTTAAAGACTCTATTTGCCCATTGTTTATTTCTAAAGAAACACAATAATGTATAAAAGGCTCCATTACCTTGTACTTCACGTTATGGCTCCGTAGCAGACGTTTTTGTAAAAATAGGCTAACGATTGTGTCATAACCACGCGACTTACTGTCGCATAGTAGAGGAATTACCATATAGTACAGGAGAAGCGCGCAGGCAGTTTCGTTTCACATTAGCTGTTTAAGTGTAATTACTAATGTTAACTAGCATTTTAGTTAGCAATAATTAGCCTGTGCCTATGTTATCTCCTTACATATACCTACGCTCTCCGTCTCTGCAATATTCGGAATGATTGAGATTTCTCTTGGCACAGCTACCAGAAGACTTACAACTTTCAGACACGTTGCTCACGGCACATTTACGTCGTCTCTCTCAGTTGGAGGCTGCGCAGTAACGCTCAGCGCTCACCGGAAAAGGACTTCTAATATCCTTCACTGGTCTCCGTCCAGAGCAACGGGATCTGTTGGTCCATTCTTATATACTGTCTATGATTAGGACCCAGAAAGTCTGTTAAGGTGAAGGTGGGAGGGATCAAACAAAAAAGGAATTGGTGAGGTTTTTTTCTGTTCTGTGTCACGTGCGTAACCTGAGGAGAAGTAACCTAACAAATATACTGATTTTAACCCAAACCAGTATCTTTTTTTTTTAAACCTAAGTAGTTTTGATGTCTAAACCTAACCAAACTGGGACCGTTTCACAACTTTACTGATGTGTTTAAAATAGTGCTGTCAGTTAAACACGTTATTAACGGCGTTAACGCAAACCCATTTTAACGGCGTAAATTTTTTTTATCGCAAGATTAACGTTCTTTTTGGCCTAGCATACTTTGTAGTTTTTTTCCACATGCTATTGCAACAACTAGTAACGTTAGAAAAACTACAACACCACACCGGATCTAGCTAGACCAGAAACAAAACAACAGGCACTCCGCACACACTTGTTTGGGCTTGCGAGCCGGCCAAAGAGTAGTAGGCTAACGTTACGTTTTGAGTGGATGGCGACGCCGAAATGGATGCCAATAAGATTCTGAATGGAAAGTTTACTTTTTAAAAGTTGCCAAATGGTTCCATTGACAAGACCAAAGTGATCTGTGTGTTTTGTCGTTGTGAACTGAGCTATCATCGCAGAACGTCCAGTCTGAAATACCACTTGATGGCCAAGCACACAGCTGATGCTAATTCTCCGCCCCCTCGTCAAAGCCAGGCGACAAAAGCACAAAGCAAGCCGATCCACTTTTCCATGTTGATATGAGCATTAAAGTGAGAAAAAATAATGGGACAAAAAGAAATCAAGGGACATTTAGAATAGATAAAAATGTGCGATTAATTGCGATTGATTGTGAGTTAACTATGACATTAATGTGATTAATCGCGATTAAATATTTTAATCGTTTGACAGCACTAGTTTAAAACCTTCTCTGGTTTAGATATGAGGACAGAAAACTCTCCTGTGGGTCATATTTCCTGCCAACCCCTACTATTTACTTCATGAAACGTTCCTATGGGTCGTATTAGAGGGGAGGAATAAACCACCTACATGGTCATATGGTTTGGTAGGACTGGTTGGTATTTAATGTTACAAATAGTTTTCAGGGGCATTAAAGCATTTTAAATATGCAGGAAGACTCAGAAACAATCTGTCATAAAGCAGAATAAAGTGTAAAGATTACAATTTTCATTTTAATCTAAAACTTTTATAGTTTACCTATAATTTAAGAAATGGATTTAAGCAATTTTTTTTTCAAGCCAACTGGATACAATTGTGGCAAAGTTGTTTTGTCAAATATTTCATACATTTTAGTGTTTTAACGTCACTTACCATCTTTTCCATTTCCAATACTCAATTTCAATACTTGAAACTTTTGTTGCAGTCTATTTTTTTTTTTTTTCGTACTATCTCAAACGTTTGGATTGGCTCTTGAACAAAATAACTGAATGTGCTGCTGCACAGTGCCATGAACAGTGTTCAGGAAGATCCCCGTAGTGTGGAGCCACTGCTGAACAGAGACATAAAGCAACAGTTGATCCTGCAGTCAACAAAATGTGCACTGTCTTTGGAGATTTGACTCTTTTTGGGATGAGTATGCCATCCGAATGTGATGATGTCTCAGTGATTTGTGTGTTATCGTTGACTTTGCCTCTCAGGACTCATTTAGATGTAGAAAAGAGTTCAACAGTCATGGTCCTGCTGACTGTGAATAAGTTTTAGGCAGAAGGATTGTTGTTGTCTTGGACATTCGGTTTCAGGGACACTAATGGTAGCCTTCCAATGATTGAGGAAGTTGTCTATATCTATTCAAAAAGCTGGGAGTAACACACAAGACAAGCTCACCTCAATTTTATCAGCATTATTGTTGTTTCAAAACTTCAGAAAGCAAAATCACGAGTAGCATATTATTTCAGCCCACGTACATGCAGCAGGTAAAGAAGTATGCACGTCACACATCTTTGCCAAGGAAGTCCCCGGGCCAGATAGAACACGGTTGTTTGAACATTTTATTGAATCCATCTGATGACTAATCCATTCTGAAATATCTCTGCTTTTCAGCTCCACAGCCCAAATCAACCTAGCTTAAATGCCACTGGCCTAACAGGGCTGAAGGTGAAAGTATCCAAGGAATCCTGTGATTTAAATCGCTATTTTAAGACTGATGTATCCCTGCAGACGCTCAGGATAGCCAGAGCAGCACAACATTTCCCTCTGCGCTCCTAGACCCTACAGAGTTTTCCATGATGTCATGTGTGGCGCGGGAGTGAGAGTAATTGCTGAGGCAGATGAACATAAACTGGAATCTCCTCAGACTCGGCCATTGATTCAATCATCTTGTTCTTCAAATCAGCCAGAAACAAAACGAGTGCAGAGGCCAGACTGTGGCTCCTCATGTTCCTGCCAAAGACTCCAAACACAAATGAAAGATAAGACTGTTACTGACATCATTTACTGCTGATGGATACAGCCGAAACGCACCGAGGACAGCTCATTAAGTCAGCAGACTGACTGCCTGTTACTGGATATAAGGTCAATATTAATATTAAGGTTTAGGTAGTCTATATCCACAACTAGGGTCAGGTACCGTTCACACTTTTATCGGTACCAGTACTGATGCCGGTACCTCAAATTTGGTTCTGGTACCCAACGGTATCTTTTTTTGGTACTTTCCCTCTGTAGTATCAAAAAATAATTTCAGTTGTAAAAGTAATTACAAACCTAATCATACAATTAACATTTTGTTATTTCTTTAGACCATTTTACACTGAAAACAAAATAAACAAAAATAAAACCCCTCCCTCTCCCCTCCCATACCCGTCCCTACAACCTATTAAATTAAATAAATATTCATTATTCTTGTATTTGTATATTATTCTATTTTTCTTTATTCTTTATTCTATGTTTTATTTTCATGACCGTTTTTAATTGCTCTTATGTTTTATGTAAAGCACTGTGAATTGCCTTGTTGCTGAAATGTGCTGTAGAAATAAAGTTACCTTACAACCTCAGCCTGTCAGTCATCACCAGGGCATAGAAACCACTGCTGTGCCTGCTTGTCTCAGAGGAAGTGTAACTGCACCGTGACCGCTTTCACCTTTCCATTAATATCATAACGCTGTCTGCGTAAAGTTTTTGAAAAGTGTAACCACACTTGCAACCGCTTTACCGGCATTGCCGTGACTCACTGTAACTTAAACAAAACTGCTGAGCCGATCTAGTTTGCTCGAGTTTGCTCCGTCCGCACATCTGCATGTGTGTGCGTGTGTGTGTCGGAGCTCCGCTCTCTGTCAACATGCAGAGAGGTCAGATAAGCTATATAGACAGGTACCTATATAGTATAGACTGGGTAAACCCAGCCCGATCTGCCGGCGATTTGATTTCGCCCTGCAGTTCAGGCTGGAAACCTGTAAATTTTTCTATCCTGCTTCCATTACAAATCTGCGGGGACCAATCACAAACTGGCTTATCCACCTGGCGTGCTATTGGCGGTGGTGGTTTAACACAATGACGATAGAGAAGCAACGGCAAGCAGCTTTTTGTTTACATTCAACATGGCTGGTAACCAAAGCGCAGCAACCCGTTGATGCTGCTGTCGCTGCTGTTTTAAAACGTCACCCAGATCGTTGGTCTGATTGGTTGAAGGACTATCCAGTTGTGTACAGAGTCATTTTAACTATGCCCGTTGATCACTCCTCTTGTGCAGTAGAAAATACAAAGAAGACTCCCCAGAGTAATGTTCAATCTTAAAAGATTGAGCTTGGTCTGGTGATAGCCAGACTATATATAGTAAGCACATTAACTCCTCCTTTCAGTGGCAGTTTTTAATTGAACAACCCCGTCAGCTGCATTCTCTGCAATAAGTGTAGCACAGCCCATGCACAATGAGATATTGCACAACTAACATATTGCCCAACCCCAATAGCCTACATATTGCACAAATGACACAATGTACTGACATAATGCACAACCCAAATAGTCTACGTATTGCACAACTAACATATTGCACAACCCCAATAGCCTACGTATTGCAGAAATGATATAACGCACAACCCAAATAGCCTACATATTACACAAATGACACATTTCCACATAACCTATGCAGTACACAATGACATATTGAACAATCCAACAGCCCATGAATTGCACCACTAACATATTGCATAACCCCAATAACCTACTTATTGCACGATGACATGGTGCACAACCCAGCCTTTGTCCCCTGCCCTTGGGGGGCTCCAAAGAGTTTCAGGCTCGGCTCTTTGTCAGGAGTAAATGTTGAGAGCTGGTATCTTATCACAGGGAGGTTTTCTCTCTGTCAATTGACCTTAGTTCAGGCGTTGTGTTTCTGTAGTGATGATATACTTTTGTAAGCGGTATAAATGGCAATACATCTCCTGGCTATATTCCTAGAGCAGGAGTGTCAAACTCTGTTTCACTACAGGCCACACTGGAAAACGAAAATCACGCCAATAGCCATACATGTTTAGTTTATTGCTTTACTTTTATTTAATCGAAAAATTCAAATATCTTTGACTGTGTTATTGCATGTCTCATATAGTCTTCTCACTTACAGTTTGGTCGACTGTTTGGTTGAAAAAAGTGCCCATAAGGTCTATAAAAGGTGACAGAAAGGTCTGAAAAAGTGACAGAAGTGTCTGAAAAAGCGACCAAAACTTCGGGAAAAGCAACAATAAAAATGAGGTGGGCCAAAATTGATTGTGAACCTAAATTGATATGCATGCTGGATCAAAATCTGCGAAGGGCCGGATTTGAGTTTGAAACATGTGTCCTAGAGCTTTATAAGAGTCCAAATGATGGCATCAGTAACTCTCTGTTTGGACAGAACTCACAGGGTGCTAGAGGAGGAGTATTTGTCTTCAGAGCTTGTCATACCAAAAGGAAACCCTATCTATTTTGTCTTCCATTAACTCATTCATTTCATTCCTTCTTTTATTTCATAGCACATAAAGAAAGAACATTACCGGAGCAACATTAACAATAACAGAATATGCAAGAGGAGGCCAGAAGCCTGTTTTGCGTCATCTACTGTGTTTTCTGTATATTTGTGTTAGGCTCACCTTGAAAACGAGATGTTTTTTCTCCAGGGATTCACGCTTTTAATAAATGTCTCTATTTTGCATTCAAGGTGTTACTCTTGTACTGCTGCCCACGTACACTTTCAAGGCCTGCTCCCTTTTGGAAAGGGCAGTATTCCTCAAAAGCTTGTTTTTCATCTTTGCTTTCATACTTCAGCGATCATGTAAATGAAAATGATTCTTTTGTTTGCCATCATAAGACCAGGCAGGAATGGAGAGGCAAGGGAAGAAATGAAACATATTTATTCTTTTATCCTTAATTTTAAATAATCCTAATGTTCACTGATTGATCACTTTGTCCCTGAACTAGGTCTGTGAATGCCAAACATGTCGCAGTAAACATGCAATCAGACTTCACTGGCCTCACATCACACATGTTGATTGGGTAGCGTTCCCTTTGCTCAGCTGAAGGTGTCCCAGCACCAGTGTAACTCTCCACTGGGTTTAACATCAAAACAGAGGTTTACCGGATACAGATCTGGGCTACGCTCTTTTCATTTAGTCAAATAAGAGTGGAGGAGAGGTCCGAGTGGGTAGGAACGTTGTTTGGCAGCTCAGGACTCTCTAACACCTGCAATAAAACAACTCTTATTGCTCCAGTCTGGCTTTTCGTGCAGCACCTCGTGGATTCCACACTGATTTGATGGTGGCCGGCGTTGTGGAGATTACTCTCATCTGGAGGAGATTAGCCAGTGATGCTGATAGACATGATCAGCCCAGCACTCCATCATCTCATGTAGTTTAACATCGGCTCTGCACAACTTGCATGTTGATGTAGCGCTGTGCCCGTAAACTGGCTGATTTTCATCAGAGGAAATGAACTTAGCTCTTTGATTATGGACAATTATGCATTGCACAACAGCTTTAACCCCATGCCTGTGGTTACAATATGAACTTGGTTCAGGAGAAAAAAAAAAGATTTTAAATGAATGTAATGAACAGATATTACTGTAGACATGATAAGAGCGGCCTGCTCTGTGAACACAGAGAGACACACATGTTTACCTAAGGCTTTTCTGCAGACCGGCCAGGCCTTCTATCTTAGCCACCATCAGCATAAAACCTCACCGCCATAACAAAAACCAGCGTTTTAGTTTTTTAGCAACAGGTGGAATGTGTGCCGATCTTTTCTGCTGTTGTTTTTAGCTCCTAATTCATCCGTGAAATTACTCACATGTTCATTCATCATCCGAGCGAAGCCGAGAGCAACAGGCCCCGAGACCAGAATCAGTTGATGGATAGAACATTATTACCTCAGTCCACACGCGCAGTAAACACATTTATTATTTATCAAACCAGTCTGTGTGACGTGATGAAAAACCAAATGGGAGAGCATGAAGTAAATACTTGTATTCAATACGAAGGTTAGAAATAAATACAAACCCAGGGTCTGTTTGTAGTGCCGACCCAAGTTTGTAATTGGTTTCATATTTAGTTATGCTACAGTAAAACTTATTGAAAGGTATACCAGGGTTCTGTGAGCTCAGACACATAAATAAATCTGTTACCTTTGTTGCAAAACGCTGTGTTCCTCCTCATGCCAAGTGCTCTGTTGACTGGACATTGATCGCTGATTCTTTTTTTTTTGTTGGTTGTAAGCTTTGAAATATTTGCCTGCCTGGGCCAAGTGCTGTTCACCTATCTGGAATGTACAGTTAAAATTGCTTTGCAGCTAATATAAATACAGGCCACGGCTGTTGTAGTGCAGAGAGATGGCAGGCCCTTGTGTGGAGTGCAGGCAACTCTTAGTCACAGGCTCTTCCAGTGAAGTAAAAGGTGGCCATGTTAGCTTTTATGTTGATGAATGTGTAAGTGAGCGTGTGTGTTCTGCTGCTGCCCTCGGCCACTGACAACTCATTTAGAAGATGAGGTCACCGTGGAGAAGACTTTGCTGTGTCTCAGTGGTCCTCCAAGACACTTAATCCCTCAGAGAGCATTTTTTGGAGAGGTCCATTTAAAAAGATAATTATTAAATAAATAATCACACGAATAAATAGTGTAACATTTAGAATTTAGTTCTACTCATACACTTGAAAAAAGAAATTAATAAAACATTATTTAGAAACACCCTTTTTCAAAAGTCTGTTTTATTTCATAATGTCACTTTCCATTTTATGTTTTTTTGTATAGGGACCAGTATGTAGAATAGACCTTTGCCAAACACCACAGCATTTATAGCCTAAGCTAATTTGTAATGCACGTCCCGAGATGGACCCCTTTTAAATACAATAACTCAACACTTACATAAAGACAGTAAAGAACACAAAGTCATCAATAGATACATACCTTAAAATGCAAAAACTCACAAGGAAATACAGACAAAACAATACACAACACAAGCTGATACAATAAATCACCAGATTATTCACGACTACATGACTGCTCCCTCATCAAAAACAGTCTCAAAAGAAGTTTAAAATGATCCCAGTCAAGTTCAGTAGGTAACAAGTTCCACATATTGATCCCCCGAACAGAAAAGGCTGTTTGTCCTAATAAGGACTTACGTAAGGACATCTTACAGTTCCCGTTGAATGCTCCACGCGATACAGAACCCAAAGCTCTGAGAGGAACCACTAGGTCAAACACCATATATTTGTTGTACTGCACATTGCTGCAGCTCCTCTTTTCACCCTGTGTGTTCAGGTCTCTGTTTTAGCTACAGAGTGAGACCTCTCAACTTCTGTGCCATCTTTGTTGGGAGTCGCACATGCGCAGTAGCTAGGTATGGATCATATCAGCTAGCTAGCTGTTTCTCTAACTTCAGTCAGTTACAAGGCAGTATTAGCCGGGAGACTTCTTCTAAACGAGGGCGCACTTCCAACTTTGCGTGGAATACCGGCAGAACAGGGACATGTAAGTAGTTCTTTTGTAGATTATGGCAAACTTGTGTGTGTTGTAGCAGTGTTTTGCCATTTAGAGGGCTAGCCCCCTCATTTCGGCTAGTGATGTAGAAAGCCCTACAGATTTTGAACAACTCACCCGGAGACTGAAGGCAGGTTACTTTCAGAAAACTGTATCTCACTCAAAACAGCATGGATGTTTTTTTTTTTCCAAGTTTGTATGCGTGTGGAAGCACCAGAGACACAAAATAACACCCCAAATCCCAGAAAAAGTGATTTTTTTCATAATATGGGCACTTTAAAGCAGCTATAATCTGTACCTTCATATTAAAGGAGAATTCCGGTCGATTTCAACACGTAGCTCTGTTGTTAGTAAATTTGGCGTGCTGTCAGTAGCGATAAAAACAAAAACAATCGGTGCTGCCTACACCGTGTTATCCTCCTGCTACAGTTTGCACCCAGGAGGCTGAAACAGGGCAAATTTTAAACGTGCTTTTAGCCTCTTAACATGTTCGAAATGTCATTAAAAGTGCCTACCCATGTGAAGTGATTCCTTCCGAGTGAACACAGTGAATCTGACTGCAGTAGATGTGAAAGAAATGCATAAAAGTTGTGCTAATTCATACCTCTGTTTAGTTCCGGTGTTGAGATGGCAGTAAGACGAGTGCTTAGGGACCGTCTACAAACTACAACACCGAAAAGAGATACAACAAAAATATGTATTAATTTAATGACTAGATAAGGTAGTGTCTCCAAACTTACCTCAATTATAAATTGTCTCCAGCTAGTTGTACTACAGCACTTACTTTACTTAAAAATAAGCATATGCCTATTTTTGAAAATATTTTTGTATCTTTTCGGTGTTGTAGTTTGTAGACAGTCCCGATGCACTCGTCTTGCCGTCTCAACACCGGAACTAAACAGAGCTGAATTAGCACGACTTTCATGCATTTCTTTCACATCTACTACAGTCAGATTCACTGTGTTCACTCAGGAGGAATCACTTCACATGGGTAGACACTTTGAATGACATTTCAAACATGTTAAGAGGCTAAAAGCACGTTTAAAATTTTCCTGTTTCAGCCTCCTGGGTGCAAACTGTAGCAGGAGGATAACACGGTGTAAGCCGCACCGATTATTTTCGTTTTTCCCACTAACTGATAGCACTCCAAATTTACAAACAACAGAGCTATGTGTTGAAATCGACCGTAATTCTCCTTTAACATTGGGTCACATTAATTGCACTCAGGAACTGTAGGGGGCGCAGTTTCCTCCTAAATTGTGAAACTCTTTGTTGCAGCTTTAATTAATTAAAAAGTGCGTTACTTTGGTTCTGCTTCAGCTCTGTAAGCAGTCTGCAACACTTGCAAACAAACCATAATAATTGCTTAAAGCATTTAAACAAACTTTGGTTTGGTAAAAAATTTAATTTGGACTAAAAGATTTTCATTTGTACTGTAAATGCATATCGTGTTCCAAATATCAGCTATCTGTTTCATGAACTACGGTATTGGTATCGTCCCTGAAAATCCAGTATGGGTCGATCCCTGCACTGTACTCGACCTACTCCGGATGAAAAGCTCTTTCTTTCTCTCTTTCGTTCGTTGGTTTTCTGAGATGTTGCTGTGTGTTCGGGCCCTCAGGAGCCATAGTTTTCACTCTAAAGATGTTCCTCAGAGAAAGTCAGAACGGTCTCTGTGCTCACTTAACCAACAGGAGCTAGCTAACAATGCTGACTTTGATGCTGACAAGTCATCCAAGCTCATGACCCAGGCTAGCTAGTTAGCAGGCTGTAGCATTTGTAGCCTTGTTCAGATGAAAAAGGGGTCTGTGTACTGTACAATAACAAATCATTTATGAAAATCAGAATGATGAAGTGACATTTCATCATAATGATAATGAGTTGATAAGATGATGAATTATTTCACAAATTACTGGTGCAGTTGTATATTGCGGGCGATTGATGAAACCCATCGGGGCTCCATATTTAGGCAGCAGGATAAAGGGCATTGTATAATCGCATTGGCTGACTCACATTTGGACAGTTTTTGGGAGGGGGAAATAGATGTTATTATGATTTCTTAGCTTTTATTGTTATGAAAAGGATTTTCAGATTTGAAACTACTGTCTACTGGAAAGAAAAACTCCAGCTGGGCGGCTATTAAACTTTCCATGATTGTCGCTAATATGCTCAGTGGATATGAGCAAGGACAAATGCAATATAGAGGGAATTAAAGGGCTTACTTCAGAAGCTTCCATTCAAAGTTTTCATTATTCGTTAGAGTCTTCACGAAGGCACGCAATTAAAGGAGTGCCCTGTTTCATCCGTCACTACAGATACCAGCCATATTTATTAGCAACAAGCTTTAAAAGCCTCACTGGAGTTAATGTGGATACAGAAACACACACACACACACACATATGCTCTATATATTCTCAGAGGTATCAGTAATCAGTGCACTACCACATGATTTAGGACTTATAAGTTAAGAACAACACTGACACTGATCTAATCTACGGTCCTCTGTAATAATTCATTCATCAGCTGTTAGTCAGAGAGATTGAGACTGTCTAGTAATCTCTATCTCTCCAAACTCCGGAAAAGATTAGGTCATTGCATCCACCGGACTATTTTTAGAGCACCTTTAGCAGTGGCATATTAAACAAAACGCTTAGAAATTCAATTAAGAAACCACTCGCCCACAATGACCTGAAAATAACCCAGAGTTATTCTAAAACAAAGGCTCTGCCGACCAGCCGCTGTGCCGCCTCACATGTGGTTTGGAAACAGGAGTGCTTAAAACCACAGATTCTTAGGGGCTGCGGAGATTAATGAAGAGTTTCTTTTTCCAGGTGTTGTATTGTGGATACAAGAGCTTTGGGCAGTGAATTTTTTACCAAGGGGAGAAATCCTCACAGTAGAAATGAAAACAGTAACACAATATACAGCTCTGATCCGGCTCATGGCTCAGATGCGAGAGCAGAAGCGCATTCCAGACCTGAGAGAAAAGAAGCGAGAAAAGACGGCTCTGGATCGTCCTCTGATATTGATCACATGTATGGCATTTATGTGAATGGGGGCTCCGCTAGTTGAGTTTTATTGGTTTTCACAGCCCCAAACCTTTTAATAACAATGTCTGACACCCTGATATAAATATCAATAAAAGAGACATCTTAGTCCATGTTAACTTTTTTTTGGGATATTGTCAGAGGTGTGGACTCGAGTCATGTGACTTGGACTCGAGTCAGACTCGAGTCATGAATTTGATGACTTCAGACTCGACTCGACAAAATGTACAAAGACTTGCAACTCGACTTGGACTTTAACATCAATGACTCGTGACTTCACTTGGACTTGTGCCTTTTGACTCGAGAAGACTTGCTACTTCCCATGAAAACTGGGGAAGAAAATGTTCACACGGCCGCGCCGCTCTCAGTTTATCTGCATCTGTGAAAAAAATGTGCACCACCTGTATGCATGCAGAGAGCACGCGCGCTGCCTGCACGACATCCAATCACTGTAGTCCCACGTTGTTTTGATTCAACAGCATCTAAGCAGGCACATTGCAAGACAACCAATGAAGCACAAGCAGCAACGCGCCAGTTGGCAAAATGATACCGAAGATAGTTTCGTTTGAAAAATTACGAGGTAGTCGACAAAAAAAGAGTTGCAATTTGCAAAACATGCGGGCCCTTATTTGATTAATGTCATTGTATAAAAAGAGGTTTAAATAAATACAAATCTTACAGACATACATGATTTGTATAAATTTTATTTCTGTGGTAAGAGGACTTGAAATGACTCGAAACTAAAATGGTAGGACTTTGGACTCGACTTGAGACTTGTTGGCTTTGACTTGTGACTCGACTCGGGACTTGCCTCATCTTTGACTCAACTTGACTCGGGACTCGAGGGCAAAGACTTGAGACTTACTTGTGACTTGCATAAC
This sequence comes from Sander lucioperca, assembly GCF_008315115.2. Classification (NCBI taxonomy): domain Eukaryota; kingdom Metazoa; phylum Chordata; class Actinopteri; order Perciformes; family Percidae; genus Sander; species Sander lucioperca. Next base: position 17,087,132 of record NC_050177.1, read on the forward strand.
AATGACTTTGTCCCACCTCTGGATATTGTCCTGTCATCATCAGCACTTCCCTAGGCTGTTAGTCATTTACTGTTGCTTTTCTTGGCCTGCCACATGGGCTGTTGATTTTTATGTAAAATGATTCTTAGCTTATAACGGTTTCAGCCTAAATGACAAAGTGGAGCTGCAACAGTGAAAAGTTCTTACAAATCAATTTGTTGTATTGGCATCAGTTTGATTAGACTAATCATTAAAAGACTGAAATACAATATAAACACATTTGAGTTACTGCTGCATCATGCCAAGCTGGTCTTAGTTTGCCAATATCTTTTGTATAAAGTAGAAGTGTGGACATTAGTCTGAAGTGAGTCAAAACCAAGTCCATGTGACTTGAGTTGATAAAAGCAAAAAAAAAAAAAGACTTGCAACTCGACTTTGACCTTAAAGGTCCCATGACATGGTGCTCTTTGGATGCTTTTATATAGACCTTAGTGGTCCCCTAATACTGTATCTGAAGTCTCTTTTATATAGGCCTTAGTGGTCCCCTAATACTGTATCTGAAGTCTCTTTTATATAGGCCTTAGTGGTCCCCTAATATTGTATCTGAAGTCTCTTTTATATAGACCTTAGTGGTCCCCTAATACTGTATCTGAAGTCTCTTTTATATAGACCTTAGTGGTCCCCTAATACTGTATCTGAAGTCTCTTTTATATATGCCTTAGTGGTCCCCTAATATTGTATCTGAAGTCTCTTTTATATAGACCTTAGTGGTCCCCTAATACTGTATCTGAAGTCTCTTTTATATAGACCTTAGTGGTCCCCTAATACTGTATCTGAAGTCTCTTTTATATAGACCTTAGTGGTCCCCTAATACTGTATCTGAAGTCTCTTTTATATATGCCTTAGTGGTCCCCTAATATTGTATCTGAAGTCTCTTTTATATAGACCTTAGTGGTCCCCTAATACTGTATCTGAAGTCTCTTTTATATATGCCTTAGTGGTCCCCTAATATTGTATCTGAAGTCTCTTTTATATAGACCTTAGTGGTCCCCTAATATTGTATCTGAAGTCTCTTTTATATAGACCTTAGTGGTCCCCTAATACTGTATCTGAAGTCTCTTTTATATAGACCTTAGTGGTCCCCTAATACTGTATCTGAAGTCTCTTTTATATATGCCTTAGTGGTCCCCTAATATTGTATCTGAAGTCTCTTTTATATAGACCTTAGTGGTCCCCTAATACTGTATCTGAAGTCTCTTTTATATAGACCTTAGTGGTCCCCTAATACTGTATCTGAAGTCTCTTTTATATAGACCTTAGTGGTCCCCTAATACTGTATCTGAAGTCTCTTTTATATATGCCTTAGTGGTCCCCTAATATTGTATCTGAAGTCTCTTTTATATAGACCTTAGTGGTCCCCTAATACTGTATCTGAAGTCTCTTTTATATATGCCTTAGTGGTCCCCTAATATTGTATCTGAAGTCTCTTTTATATAGACCTTAGTGGTCCCCTAATATTGTATCTGAAGTCTCTTTTATATAGACCTTAGTGGTCCCCTAATACTGTATCTGAAGTCTCTTTTATATAGGCCTTAGTGGTCCCCTAATACTGTATCTGAAGTCTCTTTTATATAGGCCTTAGTGGTCCCCTAATATTGTATCTGAAGTCTCTTTTATATAGACCTTAGTGGTCTCCTAATACTGTATCTGAAGTCTCTTTTATATAGGCCTTAGTGGTCCCCTAATATTGTATCTGAAGTCTCTTTTATATAGACCTTAGTGGTCCCCTAATACTGTATCTGAAGTCTCTTTTATATAGACCTTAGTGGTCCCCTAATACTGTATCTGAAGTCTCTTTCCCGAAATTCAGCCTTGGTGCAGAATTACAGCCACTAGAGCCAGTCCCACAATTAGCTTTCCTTAGTATGTGCCATTTCTGTGTCTGTAGCTTTAAATGCTATTGAGGAGGAGGGAGGTGGGGGGATGGGGCAAGGTGGACGGTGGGGTTGTGGCCTTGACCAACTGCCACTTTACTCATTTGAAAGCCATAATGTTTCTCTCTCATGGGTGGGCCAAATTCTCTGGGCGGGCAAAGCAGAGAAAGGGGAGGTAACCTTTCCCCTTATGACGTCATAAAGGGAAGATTCCAGATCGGTCCATCTGAGCTTCCATTTTCTCAAAGGCAGAGCAGGATACCCAGGGCTCGGTTTACACCTATCGCCATTTCTAGCCACTGGGGGACCATAGGCAGGCTGGGGGAATGCATATTAATGTTAAAAAACCTCATAAAGTGAAATTTTCATGCCATGGGACCTTTAACTTCACTTAGACTTTAGCCTTTTGACTTAGAATGACTCCAAGCCCAAAGATTAATGTTTAAGTTATGCACAAGTGGGAAGCAAATCAACTTTAAAAAAGGGGGGAGACATCAAAGGATATACATTGAATAAATCAGAATATAATAGCAATCAATCAATCATAGTATGATATTAATGAATAAAATATATTCATTTAATAGTTGTGAATCAGGATCTCGAGTGTTGTGATAAAATAGCGTATTAAAAATAAAGTGTATGTTAGAAGGCTAAAAGTTGTTGGTCTAAACTTTCTTAGTCTGGCTTACCAGATGTACAGTTCAGGTATAAAGCCTGACATCGGGCAAGTCAGGCATTATTATTAGGGGCCATCAGGGACATTATTCACAATTACCTCACACACATACAAGTGAAATTCTCTCACACACACTACTGAAATGCTTTCATATACACTACTGAAAAATGATAAGCTCACATAATATACTGAAACCTCACACACATACAAGTGAACTGCTCTCACACACTACTGAAACACTCCCATTTACACTACTGACGTGCTCTCATTTACATTACTGAAATGCTACGATTTCACTTTCAATAGTGTGTACGAGAGCATTTCAATAGTGTGTGTGAGAGCATTTCAATAGTGTATATGAGAGCGTTTCAGTAGTGTATCGGAGAGTGTTTAAAATGATATAAAAAAACAATGATTAACACTTTTTTTTTAACAATTTAATTATATAGCATTACTCCAAATAAAAGCCAGAATACCAGAATATAGGTCTTTAATTTCTTTTTAAAAATACAGAGAGAGCTTGCCATTCTAATATACAAATGCAGTGAGTTCCACAGTTTAGGGGCATAAAAACAAAAGGCACTCACAGCTATGATTTTATTGGAATGAGAAGTTTCAGTTTCATGGAGATATCTTGTCACTTGCAAAACAATGACATTGTCCTATCCCTTTCATAAAGGAACAGTAGAACACTGTGTGCAGTGCACTGATGCCACATATGTGTTGACATCCGAACTTTCACCTCGCAGTACCATTTGCAGCTGCTTAAGTGCACAAATGCAATTACAGATCATGAAAATATCCCTTTAAGCTTGTGTGCGCTTTTCAAAAAAGCATAACCCAAATAACACACAAGAATTTGGATCAGCCCAGTGCAATAGGTCCTGCTTGTAATAACTGTGTTTCTACTCTTGTATCAAGGTACACAATAGCAGCAGAGGAGGGTTGCATGCAAGGTGAAATCATTCTCAGCACTGTTCCACCTTTCTCTCTCAACCATCCTTATGTGTTGTGAATAATAAAAAAGAAGAATTCATTTTACGGTTTTACTAGTCAGCAACCCAGGTATGCATTAGTCAAAATAAGGGGAAAGTTAGAACCATATGTTAATTTGAATGGGAGGCACCTGGTTGTGATTAGGGCCATGCTGCAGATGAGAGAAACACACAATGGGCTTTAGTCAGGACAGGACAACACTGGCTGGCTCAAATCAGAATAAAAACATTTCTATAATCGAAAGCATTGTTTTTTTTTAGGCTGATGGACCGGCTTACTGAGGACACATAGCTGTGTTTATGAGCAGATCAGTGTGGTGATGGACAGGGCAGAATCTCCAAAGACCAAATCATCCATATATTATAATGTAATTTTGTTTAACTACGTCCCTCTCAGTATGCGGGCTTGTTTGAGCACACAGTTCTTTTCGTCTCTCATAGAGGCCTCGGCAGAGCTTACGAGACAGCGTTTTTGAGGTGTTATTCATTTCACATCTGAGGTTTTTGTCAAAGCCAAACCTTGAACAGGTGTTGGAAATAAAATACAAAACATCAGCTTTTTGTTAAGATTTTTGTTTTGTAGATCTGGAGAAGTGGTTCTCCCAATAGCACTGGGACATTTAACTCACAACATCCCGATGCATACACATCAAATGCTCATAAACGTTCTGCACCTCCTTTGTCAATGATCAAGATCAATTTTTTTAGCTCCACATATACCGGCAGACGCACTGCATGCTAGCAAGTGGATTGATATTTTTTGGTGTCTAAATATTTTAGCATCTGATTATTGTAAGCCTCACAGCTAAGCAAGTGGGCATTTCTGCTGGGAAATGGTGAAATAACTATGGCTACATTAGGGGGTGCGTGTGTACGTGCGACGCTGTCCATAGTACTGAACAGAGCGATCGATAGAGAGACAGACAGACAGACAGACAGACAGACAGACAGAACACTTCACGGTTTCTTGGTTTTTGATAAGTAATGAGAACAGCAAAATCCTCCACATGCGTCCCAGAGGCTTCAGTGCATACAGCATCTATCAACCCAAATGTGATGGACAACCTGAAAAACCAGTGCGACCTGTGAGAAACTCTGAAGTCACATTAATGTGTGTGTGTGTGTGTGTGTGTGTGTGTGTGTGTGTGTGTGTGTGTGTGTGTGTGTGTGTGTGTGTGTGATGAAATAAAGTGTGTTATTCAGTGAATGGTTGGCACTATAGATGTCACTGATATCAGTTTGATACCAAGACCTCTTGTCTTGGTGGTTTTGATTGTGGTCCCTTGTGTCTTGGCTTAGCTAGTCATAGGTTTGGAGCACGTGGAATTTTTTAGCAACAGTAGGATAACATAACATATAGATTGACATTGTAACTACAAAGTCTGCCAGTATACGATTCATTGGTTTTCATATTGCTTTGGCAGTACCGGCAAAAGTTACCACCAGGTGGCTTACTCCACCAACCACCAATGATAGAACTGTAGTGATGGAAACACATTGGACCACAGCACCAAAAGATAATTCCAGCTCACCATGAGATCGTGTGCTTTATTCACAGTGTTGTGATTGATAAGCCTCTTTGTTCTAGATATGCTCTATATTAAAGTGTGGAGCAGAGAAAGTGTTACCTCCAAATGTCTCCTAAATGCTGCCTATCCCAAAGGCCAAGTATAACATGGCGTCGAGGGTCTTATTTTTAAAGGTTTCAGCGGACATCCCAGAAGCTACGGGAATCAGCTTTAGCAAAAACAACAGAATACCAACTTTTATATTGAAATCACGCTAGCTGCCAATTGTATGGAGATGCTATCAGGGTCAAAGTATGTGTTCATTACAGATGCGCTTCAATTAATGCTCAGGACAGCCATCTAGTCTGATCATTCTCTGTTTATGTACATTGTCCATTTTCAATACACCTTGGAAATTTCATTAAAATGAAGAAGAGCTACACCAGGTATCTGGCTTTTGATCCACTGTTTGCTTTGGTTTGATGTAGACAGATGTCGAATGATACGAAGCATTGTGCTAGTTGGCTTTACTGTGAAAGTAGGAGCTGGAAAGGCTGGGCTGTATCTAATAAGAAGGGGAGAGTGGGGTGAAATGAGTCCATTTTATTTTAAATTAGTTCAATTATGATTATTATTATTATTATTATTATTATTAATAAGTTCATTCAGAAAAATAAATATGTACTTATATCGAACTATATCTACTTTGTCTTTTTATAGAATCTTAAGGAGGACATTTTCAAATGTTAGTATTTTTAAGTAGAGCCTTGGTCTTATTTCCATCAACAATGTTGTCCACTCATTTGTCAGATGTTTGTGTCTTCTGTCTGTCTGTCTATATTATATATTTTTACACCTTTTTGACAAATTGGTTGTGTGCACTCAACCCTATCGCCCGACAACAACATTGATGTTGATGACGATTTTGCTAAACCTCACATTTTGTTCAATGACTAAAGTTTTTTTAGCCAACATTTTTTTAATTATTAAATGATGCTCCTTTTCATATCCATACTTTTATTTTGGGGTTTCTACTAGAAAATGTTTACATGCTTTAATAAAAAAAAACATAATGTTTCTCATTCTGTCTGCCTGCATATACATCTGTATATCACCCATAGGTTTTTTGGAGAGCTAAAATTGTTACGGCTGGGTAGAGGAGGACGCAGAGCATGGTAGACGGAGTACCAAGGCACAGGATTTATTTAAAGCACAGATAACCAAGGCAAAGGCTGGGTGTGTCGGCTGAGCAGGAGACAGGCAGGGGGAAGATGGTGGTTTCCAGGTATTTCAAATGAGGAGTGGAAGATCCAGGTAGGGGAAAATAGATCCAGAGTGGTGCGGTGATCTTTAGAGAAGAAAGAACAAAAAATTAGGTTATACTGAAGACAAGCAAGACGTAACGTTAACCCAGGAAACTAGAAGACACTGAGTTTGTTGGCCTGAGGTATCATTCCTATGCTGGTAAGCAATAACCTGGTGTCGAGTCTCTGAAAGCCTGGGGCCTCATTCATCAACAGTGCGTAGAAAATGTTCTAAATTCTGTCTTACGAATGAAATTTAGGATATGCTTAAGTACAAAGAAATCTGTATTTATCAAAGGTGCGCAAGCCAATCGTAAGCCAATCAGTAAGTAAGCAATCTTGATCAATCCCACCTGTTCTTAATGACCATGCTTGTTCATGATTGGGCCATTTGCATTCAGAAATGCATCCAATTAACCATGTATAGTAACATCACCGCAATAATGGCAAAGAGAGCAAAGAAGAGGAACTTCTCAAACACAGAAATGGAGGTACTGGTAGATGAGGTTGAATCCAAACAACAAATATTGTTTGGTTCAAAAGAAGAAGAAGAAAGAAGTGAAAGTACAACAGAACAACAGAAAAAGTGCCATTCAAAAAAAAATCCTAGTAAAAACAGACAACAATCTCCAGTGACTGGTCCAATACTGGGAAAAAGATCTTGCTGTCACATGCACATCTACATTAATATCTTATCAATGACCCATATCTCCAAATAAACTGCATTAAATGGGACTCGCATACAACGACACCTGTACACACTGAATATCGTGTCAAGTTCTGTACACCACCTTGTTTTCTTTGTCTGTTTTTCTTTTGCACCAACACACACCTCCAACTGGCAAATGACTGCATAGTGTGAGCATAATTGTTGGATTGTTGGTTTTGGAAAATTGCAACATTGTTTGATGTGGGGATTCAGACGCAGATCCACCAAGCACTTTGAAGTTGAGCTGTGCTGATAGATAGTCACGCCCTAAAGTTCATATCTAATTAGTTCTAAATGTATGTCAATGTAAATCATACTTATTTTCCTGGCTCTCATACAACTTTCTCCACATGCTATACTATTTCTTTTTCAAATTTATGATCATATAATTCACATGCTTGTGTCTTGCTACCCACATGTCTACGTTACTCCCACCTTGTCTTTGTGCCGGCCACATTCACTCTTCATCAGGGTATTCTATCCAGTCACACAAGTACTGTTATTCTCTGTAAATGGAACACCTACAGAAGCCAGGTAGTACCTCCACAGCCTCTACCATCCTGTCTCCTGTCTTTCTGGTATGTGGCCAGTGGCCGATGTGATCTCTGAGCCAACAGCAGACCTCTCCAGAGAATTTCAGGCAGCTATCCCCACAGGCCATGAGTGTTCCCGTCTCTGACAGACAGGAATGATAAGAGTCGCCAGGCAGCACGTTCCCAATCACCATGCAGCCAAATCCTCCAGTACAATACAAGGTCACACTTGAAAAAGGCTCCCTCACCACATTCAGTCTGCTTATTTTTCCCAGTAGACTTTTTGACATCCCACATACAGTTTTTTCGGCATTCCCTGCAGGTTATCTTTGAAGCTTTTACAACATGGTGACATCAGGAATAATGTTTTTATTTCTTTTTCACTAAAAAAGGATTTTCCCATGCAAGTGAAAATGTGAAAAAAAAAAACTCAGAAGCCCGAGAAAGAAAGAAAGCAAGATTCCTGTTATCTGCTTCACTAATGGCCTGATTAGTGAAAATGACACACTGACAGAGATAACACCGGTGACCTGTCTGTATGCTTTCACTTTTGCCTATTTGCTGTCTTTCCTCCTTGTCTGACAAGCCAGTAGCTGTCTGTTTCTGAGAGTTGTTTATCTGACAAATTGCGCCCTCGGACATGTCGAGAAGCCCAAACATTTTTGAGCTGTCCATCATGCTGATGAACAGTTGAGGGGAGCGCTGGACAGTTTGCAGGCTTGTGTGAAGTATGCAGAGAGTGAAAGTGTCAGCACAGTGCTCACGTGTCTCCCATCACACGCAAATACGGCGGACAGGGCTCTGCGTGTGTATATGTATGTGAAGGTGTGTGGGTTTAATCTTGGCGTCTGTTTCTACCAAACGGCTCTGCAGACAGCTGTCACCTACAGTGTTGTTGTCACAGGACTGCTTTCTATTCCCTCTATGTGTTATGTATGTATTATCATGACACAACTGACCATGAGTCTGTTGTAAGATTGAGTCCATTTACAAAATAACTTTACATTACCATTGACCATTTTCTAAAACACACTCATTTGTCCATGTTTGCTTATTTTTGATTATTATGGTCAGCAGTGATGTAGTCCCGCATTGCCAGACCTTCCTCCACAGCGCTGCAGAGGAAAGTCTGGCTAGTCCACACAGCATTCTGGGATGGGAGAAAAACGTGCTCTGGTTTATTGGCATTTCTTTAAACCAATAACAATCACATAAATCCACTGGAGTTTAGAACGCCAACACAAAGAAAGAGGAAAGTAACGGACATGGAAAAGAGTGACATCCGGTGGAATTTCCGGCGGCACCGGAGCAATCCCAGAAATGAAACGTCGTCGATATAGACTAGCAGTGATGTAATGTTCACATGTAAGTGAACTCCTAGTTACCAGGCTAAACATGGTATCACATCTGATGGATGCATGAGAGCACTCTCTCTGATTCCATTATCATTCCTCTGCAGTCGAGGACACTGCGGAGTTGTCTCTAGCTGTCTTTCCTGCCATTTATTCTCCCACCCTCCCCCTCGTCCTGCCGGCTCGTGTGGAGCCTGGGAGTCGTTCAGCCTGTGATCATGGCCCTGGTCCACGACTCAGCGGACAGGCAGTTAATGACATCATACTATGTGTGTGTGTGTGTGTGTGTGTGTGTGTGTGTGTGTGTGTGTGTGTGTGTGTGTGTGGAGGGGGAGAGGGGGCAGAAAGTGACACCTCTGGTCACTGTGACACACTATCTGTCTCACCCACCAAGTTCCCACTTTGAGTCAGACCTAATTGTGGTCATGCGTGCGTGTTGTCCTGGTAATCCAAAGATCTCTGCTCTTCATCTGCAAGAACTTTTTCTTTTCTTCTTAGTTGTTATCATACTTAGGTCCTATACTCACTCTGCTGAGGACAGAAAGAAGCTAATTATAACGGTATTGAATGAAGCATGGAGACTACTGGATGACAATTTCAGTAAAAAAAAACAAAAAAAACGCCTGCTGCTTTGAAGGAAAAAGACGTTCTAAAAGCAGACTTATTGTCAAATTATTGTCATTTGGAGCATTTGATTCTCTACCAGAGCATAGATAATCAAAGCAAATAACAAACAAGCCCACCCTCTCATCTCTAATCTGTATGACATTTAAAGTCATTTGTAATAGAACTACTGTCATTACATCCATAGACGGTGATCTGAGCAAACACTGTGGACACTGTGACCGTACACAGGGTGATTATCACAGGATGTAGGAGCATTTTGTCTTTCAAAGCTGTCTTCACTGCAATGAAATATAGCTCAGTTGGGTGTAAAAGCTCAAACAAACTTCTATTAAAGCGTAACTCGCCAAAATGCAACCTAGGGTCTTTTTGTGAATGTACCCGAGTCAAACTTTCGTTTAAAAGCATATTTAGGACAGAATCGCCACTTTTAAGATTTACCGTATTCTCGTTTTTCGGTTAAATGGCCTTTTGAATGGGAGTGCTAGGGGCACTTTTATGCTAGCCTCAAAATAGCTATTTTTAAAACACTAAGAAGGCTTGACACAACTTGAAATTTTGCTCGAAGGATCACCAGGGTCTCTACACCTTAACGAAAGCATTGACAACATTGTTTGTGTACCCAGAGTTTACTAAAAAGAAAGGTTTTGAACAACTCACCGTATGTCTTGTTGTTTCCGGCCGCAGCCATTTTATCAGTCAAAAACAATCAATTTCCGAATGCAACATAACAGGGAGGAGAGTAAAGATGGAAAGCTCCTAAAGCTTAGTTCCATATAAATGCAGGGATTATTTCTTGTTTTGTCGTTATTGAAAAACAATATTGACCTCGTAGTTGAAAAAGGAGCCTCATATGGAGTTCGTTCATTCGCATTCGGATATCGACTCGTTTAGACTGTCGAGGTGGTAGCGGCCGGAAACAACAAGACCTACGGTGAGTTGTTCAAAACCTTTCTTTTTAGTAAACTCTGGGTACAAAAACAATGTTCTCAATGCTTTCGTTAAGGTGTAGAGACCCTGGTGATACTTAGAGCAAAGTTTCATGTTGTGTCAAGCCTTCTTGGTGTTTTAAAAATAGCTATTTTGAGGCTAGCATAAAAGTGCCCCTAGCACTCCCATTCAAAAGGCCATTTGACCGAAAACGAGAATACGGTAAATCTTAAAAGTGGCAATTCCGACCTAAATATGTTTTTAAACGAAAGTTTGATCTGGGTACATTCACAAAAAGACCCTAGGTTGCATTTTGGCGAGAGTTACGCTTTAAACTACTTATTTGGAGTATAGATTCAGTACTTGCTTGTGTCGGTGTGTTTCTTGTAAAGGAAATGAGAAGCGTAAATGTTGGTTCTTGACTTTGTAAACCGTAGTTTGACGAAATAAATCTTAGCTCAAGGCCCACTCAATAACTTTCAACTGAATCTTGAGGTCTTCACCAGTGGAAGGAGTTTTTTTCAGTTGTCATCATATGAGTTCAGTTACGATATAGGGAAGGATCTGATCCTCCGGATTGCTATGGGCTCCAATGCTGACATTTTGAAGGGGATCAGGTGGTGGCCAGAGGTGACTTATCCTCATTAAAGTTTTGTTAGCAATCATTATAAGATTCACGGTTTCTGGCCTTGGGGTTAGGGCACCAACCCATGAGGCAGTGTTATACCAATTTGGCATTTCAAATGTCAGTATTGATGGATATCCATACTTCATGTCACGTGATGACTAAGCTGTCTCAGTTAGCTAGTAAGTGGACTATGAGTATTTCCATTAAATTTTTGTTTGGTTTGTCTTTTCCATGTAGTCCACGGCCCTCAGTGAAGACCGCCCACCCCACTCCGAACCCAGGCTGCCTCCAGGGCATGAAAATGGCCATAACCAATGAGGTAAAGGCAATAGTTTTCCACAATTCACAATCCTGTTAGTTGAGTCAACAGCATCAGCTTCCTATTACTCTCAATCACAACAGTTCTACAAGTTTCCAGTTTTCACCGAGCCTGGAAAGGTGTGCTGGGGTTAACAAACACCCATAGACCACAAAAGATGGGGAAAAAAAGACATATACACATGCAGCCCCTTTCAGAACCCTAGAACAACATTCGATCATGACCCACTGAGCGTCCCTGGGGTGGTAAAAGCAAGCAGGACCATGTAGCTGTTGGTGCCCGTTTGTTGTTTCAGCTTTCAGAATTGGGCAAGGAAGAAAGAAAGGTTTGTCTGACCAAATTACCTATCACAGGAAAAATAATAAGAAAGGCAACGTACCGAATCAATGGGTCGGTGTGACGATAGCGTTAGTTCTTACTGACAAGTCGCATAAGTCAGGCCTCTCAACATCCCGCCGAGTGGAGATAGCACATGTAGCTATGTGTTTGGTTTGGCAGAAAATGTCACCCCTGATGAATGCTCCGTGGTGCTGATAAGACGTACTCCCCTCTGGGCAAGCGTGCAAACACATAGGACACACGTGCACACGTAGGCAGATAAACACACATAGACACAGAGAGACATAGTCCTATAAATAGATATTTGGTCCTGTGGGGTCAAGTGGAGTCCAGCCCAGCAGATAGCAGCTCTGTACCCATGGCTCAGTCTGTGGCCCGTGGCAACCCCAGTGTCTGCTCTCTGTCTGTCAACCGCTCCAAACGCTGTACCCTGATCAGATTACACAGCCGTGAAACCTTGGCGAAACTAACAAAATCTGACCCGGTATCAGCCTCTGGAGCAGCATGTTTTACTCTGTCGAATAGATGTCAGTAGGGGAAGGAGGGGTGACTGGGGTGGGGTCATACCAACAAAAACATGGCTCCGGTCGGTCCTCATTGAGAGAAAGAATGTGCTGGCTGACAGGCCATTTCAGCCAGGCCATTTGGAAGTGCTAGACCAGCTCGGGAGATCCAGATAGCTAAATATTTGTACTATTGGGTCTTTTCTTTATGGTCTCTATGAGGTCTTTAATGATACTGTGGTAGGCCTGCATCACTGTGACTCCCTGTTAAACTCATGTGATGGAGATGCAGATCTAGTGTGCCATTGTTTAAATAGTTTGAACCCTTCACTCACCACTCCCTTTATTTACAGGCTACATGCATGTTATTTTCAGAAAATGAGAGGTTTATCAGAAAGGCAATCATTTGGTATGTCAGTGGCACTATACATGTTCAAAGATAGTTTTTATGAGAAATAAAGCTTCATCATGTTTTAGGAGAGGTAAACAGGAAGTGTGACGCTGCCATGGAGCTAGTGACTTAGCTGTGGGTTATACCTGAGCCCTGTTTTCTAGTTATATAAGCAGTTCCTATTGGCACTGCAGTGGTGGAAAGTAACTAGCTACAATTACTCAAGTACTTGTATGTTACTTGAGTATTTCCACTGTAAGAAACTTTTGACTTTCCACTACATTTTAGAGGGAAACACTTTGTACTTTTCACTTAATTACATTAGTTTGACAGCTGTAATTACTAGTTTCACATACAGATTGTAGCACACTTTGATGGATAAACCCTTACCTGCCTGCATGCATATGCATGTAACTCCTGATCAACTTATAACCCTACCGTATCCATTTCTTTACAATGAATTCTTTCACATTTAAAAATCTATGCAAAAATACATTAATCCAAACATTAAATTCAAATGAAAAATACACATTTGGGATGGCGCATTCCCATAACTGACAGTTACTTTGAGTCCCACTAAACATATAAAATACCTGCAATTTGTGCAATTTATCTCGCGTCTTGCTAGAAAGTTTACGTAGACACAGCTGATCATCGCTCAACCAGCCGGCGTAACAAAACCAGACTGCTGGCATGCCATAGTTTAATTCATACTGTTTGCCCTGGAATTATGTCAGCTGATAGCAGTCACTCTATTTTATTTCACAAATTTTGACGTAATTGGTTTCTCTTTATAACTCCGTCAAGCATGATGAAAGACATTTGTCTGGCATGGATGGTTGTTCCTCTTGATGTGCCTTTCATCTTAGTCACGGACACACACATTAACAACAACAAAATAGACTTTGAGTTATTACATTTCTGATAGTAAAGTTTCGGGAATACCACACAAAGCCAGCCTATAGCCCTTGGTAATAGGCAGGAGTTAGAGTTAAGCTGTGCTGATGCAGGCCCATCTCTGAAGCCTCACAGCCAGGCTGCTGTGGCCCCCCGCCAGCGCCTGCAGACTTCAGCCCAGGCAATCTAAACAACCACAAAAACACAAAACAGTGTCTCCCTCTGTGTTTTGGGCTAGTACATGATGTAGAGACAGGCTATGTCCCTCATGCTCTTCCATTGGATACGTTGCAGCGCAGCTGTCTCTCAGACACACTGACATTTCCAGCCTGGCAACAGACGTGCACTGCTCGGACCCCTGAAGGCCCGAGGAGGCAGAGCAGAGTGGAAGTGACCGAGCCACAGATAAAGATGGAGAGCGAGCAGAAAGGAGGGAAGCAGAGACAGGAGCAGAGGTTGTTGGCTTGGGCCGATCTTTCTGTCACTTCTGGTTTGGATTGGGTTAGCTCCCCCTGGAACTTCTTCATTATAAACCACGGCTCAGAGGCAGAGGGGAAATGCTGAACCTGACTCCACATCTCTGGCTCTGTCCAGATCTCTTTCCCACCCCCCACCTCTTCTTCTCCTCTCACAGTATATGTCTGGATCCTCCTCCCTCGATCATACACCATGCCCTCTTTCCCTCTCTTTGTCCTCTTATAGTCTTCATGTTTGACTCGCTTTGTTTTGTCTTTTTGTTTTCAGCCAGCCGGCCTGTGTCGTGAGAAACCCCTCAGTTTCCTGATAAGACTGATTGGGTCCTGATAAAGGACTAAATCAAGTCTTTCTGTTGACTAATCCAACTTAAATCATCTAACCTCGTATCACCCTGTTGACTTCCTACATTTTTTACAGTGCAGCTAAATGGTAAATGATAGCTTACAAAAACATAGCTTTGATATGATTTGTGGCTAACTAGCTAATTAGGCTAACGTTGGCTCCCTGAGTCAGTTGAAATTACTGTCTCTATTGACTGTAATGTTTCCATCTGAATCGTTTTAAAAGAAAACTTTTGTAAAAGGGATGTTTAAGTATGCTACATATCGTGATATCACTCTAAAAGACAAGGGCAAAAAGTTAGCATCCTCACCACACATGGAAATAAAGAAACAGCATTGTTCTTGTATTGCATCTTAGAGCTAGTTGGTCCTAACATAAATAAGATGAGAAAAAATTTAAATCACACCTACTTCATTCATCAAAACCCAGTTTGGCTGCTTGTCTTAGAAACATTTTCATATTCTCAAACAGTTCTCACTTTTAACGTTACGAGGGAAGACGATTTTAGGATGAGGCCTAACAGTTGTGTTTGGCAAAAGTAACACTATCTTAGGTAACAAGTGTTGCTGTGTAAACTTCTCCAAATCCAATAAAGCAGGACAGCTAACGCTAACCTAAACACTGATATAGCAGCATCCAAGACCATCTTCTCATTGACTTTACATTTGCATTGTTTTCCGTGGTGGCCACA